>NC_091243.1:8080818-8335818 GCF_040958095.1 Procambarus clarkii | reverse complement strand
GGCCACAATAGTGGTAGTAGAGGCCACAATAGTGGTAGTAGAGGCCACAATAGTGGTAGTGGAGGCCACAATAGTGGTAGTAGAGGCCACAATAGTGGTAGTAGAGGCCACAATAGTGGTAGTGGAGGCCACAATAGTGGTAGTGGAGGCCACAATAGTGGTAGTAGAGGCCACAATAGTGGTAGTAGAGGCCACAATAGTGGTAGTAGAGGCCACAATAGTGGTAGTATCTCTCCCACCAACTAGAGGCGTGTGACTGGCCGGCGCCTGAGCACCTCGGCTTGGGAAAGTGCCGCAGGGACCACAATTACCACAACACTGCTGACTACGCCCCCTTACAGTCTCGCAAACCAGATCACACGACGCTACGGATCGGGAATAGGGAAACGGAACACAATGGCAGGAAACGGGACAGAAGGGTACGAAACGGAACGGATAGGGAGAGACGATGTGAAATAACAGACACTGAAGAAAATAGGACGTAGCAAATCCTTCGCAGAGCGGAAAGAACTTCGAAGTGGTACAATATATATATATATATATATATATATATATATATATATATATATATATATATATATCTTGTATAGTTGTCTATAACCAAAACAAAAAATATATAGATATATAACCGTTTGCCATTTTTTTTTAATATTTAGGATAATCAATCATTTTGGCCTCATTTTCTGTTCGTTATTAACATTATATATATATATATATATATATATATATATATATATATATATATATATATATATATATATATATATATATATATATATATTATTAAATATGCCCGAAAAAGTAAGATTAATAATTCTAACACGAATTTTCTCAATCTTTCGTACATTACGCTTCACTGTTGGAGGTAAATCAAAAATCACTTCTCCAAAATTCATTTTTATTTGTAGTCTGACGCGACACGGGCGCGTTTCGTAAAACTTATTACATTTTCAAAGACTTCACAAATACACAACTGATTAGAACTTACGTATCTCTGAGTTTATATCTACATTTGAGTGAGGTGGGAAGGGTGATGTGGCATTAGAACAAGATGGGATATTAATAGGGTATTAAAAGTATCAACACAAGACAGAACAGAAACAATGGGTATTGAATAGAAGTGTTTGTAGAAAGCCTATTGGTCCATATTTCTTGATGCTTCTATATTGGAGTGGAGTCTTGAGGTGGGTAGAATATAGTTGTGCAATAATTGGCTGTCAATTATTGATTGCCAGCAATCAACAGCCAATTATTGCACAACTATATTCTACCCACCTCAAGACTCCGCTCCAATATAGAAGCATCAAGAAATATGGACCAATAGGCTTTCTACAAACACTTCTATTCAATACCCATTGTTTCTGTTCTGTCTTGTGTTGATACTTTTAATACCCTATTAATATCCCATCTTGTTCTAATGCCACATCACCCTTCCCACCTCACTCAAATGTAGATATAAACTCAGAGATACGTAAGTTCTAATCAGTTGTGTATTTGTGAAGTCTTTGAAAATGTAATAAGTTTTACGAAACGCGCCCGTGTCGCGTCAGACTACAAATAAAAATGAATTTTGGAGAAGTGATTTTTGATTTACCTCCAACAGTGAAGCGTAATGTACGAAAGATTGAGAAAATTCGTGTTAGAATTATTAATCTTACTTTTTCGGTCATATTTAATAATATATGTCTACAGGAAAGACTGCTACCAAAATATACTAATATATATATATATATATATATATATATTACACATACAAAGTATATAAAAAAAAACAATGATGTCAGTGAGATACTGATGTTTTTCCCTCGATGTCATGATATGATCGTTCAGCCGCCGCAAACACACACACACACGCACACACACACACACACACACACACACGCACACACACACACACATGGAGCTTGTTTCTCAAAAAACACGCAAGGAAACTTTATAAGGGGCAGAGGGTAACAGCGAGGCTCTTCCCAGAATTAGGAGACATGGGGGTATGAAGAAACAGCGAAAGGGCTGGATCTAATATCGTCAGGAAAGAGGAGGAGAAAGAGAGAGAGAGAGAGAGAGAGAGAGAGGACATGATAGAGACATATAAAATACTTAGAGGTAACTGACAGTGTGGAAAAAGAGAAAGTGTCCACATTGACTACCGACACAGGAGTAGATATCTCATGAGGGCTCCAGTTATACAATAATTATAATGGTCGACAATCAATGTAGTAACTGGTGAGTAATATTTTGGGTGGACAGATGTATTCCAAGAGCCCAATGTCTGAGGCACGACACAAAAAACAAACTGGGAGCAGACTATATGAAGACCGTGTGGCGTGGTCTGTCCTCATCACAATCGACTTGAGAATGGTCCAGGACGGACCGAAACGTCGTCGTCCCTTCAATTTCTAGTGTGTGGTCTGGTCAACATACTTCAGCCACGTTATTGTGACTCATCGCCTGCAGACTATATGAATTAGCAGTAG
Source organism: Procambarus clarkii (assembly GCF_040958095.1). NCBI lineage: Eukaryota > Metazoa > Arthropoda > Malacostraca > Decapoda > Cambaridae > Procambarus > Procambarus clarkii. The sequence goes on along the minus strand of NC_091243.1, from coordinate 8,333,344 downwards.
TAATTCAAGCTTTCCCTTGAATAAAGAGAATCATCAGCTTGAATATATTCTATTCTGAATTTGATAATTTTTCTTCATTCTTAAGAAGATGATAATGTAGCCTTTGGTGAACAGACAGAATCATTTTAAGCTATATGCACTAAGTTATACACATCTACAGTTTACTTCTATTTCTAATAGGGCAACCACTTGGGCTGGACGGTAGAGTGACGGTCTTGCTTCATGCAGGTCGACATTCAATCCCCCGACCGTCCAAGTGATTTGGCACCATTCCTTTCCTTCCCCAACTCATCCCTAATCCTTATCCTGATCCCTTCCAAGAACTATGCAGTTGTGGCGGCTTGGCGCTTTCTCCTCATAGTTCCCGTCCCTCTAATTCTTACAATAGGACTAATTAGTACCACAACGAATATTAAAAAAAAAATATATCTTTACTCCTGCTGCTACTAGTAAAAGTATCTCTCTATTATTACTTCTATTAGTAATACTTCTACTGCTGCTAATATTTACTACCTCAACTACTACAACGGTTTATGTTAATGCTTGTACTATTACTTCTTCTACAAGTATTAATTATAATAAATATATTAATTCATACAGAATTACTAATTGCGGTAACTGAAGCCAACAATTCATCACAATGCAGGAGGAAGGATGCTGCCCCACACTCAGATGAGACGGGGGATGTCAGTCTGGATGCTGAGTCAGGAGATGAGTGGTGGCAGATGTATGTGGGGATGCGTGCGGGGGGTGTCAATCCAATTTTCTGGTGCTCCGTCCTGAGTGAGGAAGGGTGTATACACCTCCCTGTGTATGTATATATATATACATACACTTATGTGTATGTATATATATATATATATATATATATATATATATATATATATATATATATATATGAAGTGTATGTATATATATATATATATACACATGTATATATATATATATATACATACACTTCACTCTTATAGCTTGCTGAGTTATAAATAAACAACACAGCCACTCTCGGATTGACAGGTTCGAGCCTTTAAGGACCTTCACCTCTCAACTGCAACTACTATACACTATCCTATTCCACATCTTCCAGTTGTCACCCTTAGTCTCCCGCGCGGCGGTCAAAGGTCACCCTCGACAAACAATGTAATCACCCTTGTTTAACATTAAACAGCCTCGTTATTTGTACATAAAACAACAGACATCAAGAGGTCGAGACTAACAAAAACTAGAGTTATTACAGTGCGCAAAGAAATAAATATACACTCGTTAGACGCCGCACTGTTGTATAATTTAGTAAACTGAACAAAATGCTGGATAAGGAAAATGTTTTATTCATAGAAAATGGCAACTAAATGTCGAGCATTGTTGCCAGAATTGTGACTGATGCTCAGGATGGCAACTTGGGGAGAATCAGTGTAATTAGAATGATAGAGGAACTGATCATACTCTAGAAATTAAGTTTAGACTTCACTTAAGTACCAGCGAAGCCACTCGACCACTTATGGACCATCATACCTGGAACATACCTGGAGAGGATTTCGGGAGTTCTTCTACTGCACGTACCCGGCCCGTGGCCAGAATCAACTTGTGATAACTTGGTCCAACAGGCTGTTGCTTGGAGCGGCCCGTAGACCCACATATTCACTACAGCGTGGTTGGTCCGGCACTTCTTGCAAGAATTTGTCTAAGTGCCTGTTGGAGACATCCATCATTTGTTGACCAGACCACACACTAGAAGGTGAAGGGACGACGACGTTTCGGCCCGTCCTGGACCATTCTCAAGTCGATTGTGCTGAAGGAAGGAGTTAAAGGCAAGAGAGGTGAGGAGAAAAAAATCTTAGAGGAAGAAGAGCAAGGCAAAAGGTACGAAAGGTAAGGCTAAGGATTACGAAAGGTAATCCATCATTTGTTCCAGCAATATTTCCAATGCTTGCTGGGAGGGTCTCGACCACTCGTAGACCATTCGACCATTCACAAACCAACTCGTCCACCCCGGACCATCTCGCCCACTCACGGACCATCTCGCCCACTCACGGACCATTTCGACCACTTACGGACCAACTCGACCACCCAAAGGCCAATCCCGCAAATTATAAACCCTTTACCGAGGCATTTCTAAGGAAAAAAAATACTTTGAAAACTGCCGACAAGAACACAGAGATTATTTCATGACCTTTGACCTGGGGATGGAAGAGAAAACTAGTTACGTAATCAACTTAGTCAACGGGAGGTATTTGGGTCATCAAGGTCGTAATTAAGAGCATCTTGACGTCTTAATGAGGGAAGTTCTGATTTTATTCTAGATCAATAATGGAATAGGTTTAGCTATTGAAGCACTATCAATATTGGAAGGATGTTAGAGCATTATGGAGTACTATCCACCTTGGAAGGTTATTATAGAGCATTATCCACCTTGGAAGGTTACCGTGGAGCATTATCCATCTTGGAAGGTTACTGTGGAGTACTATCCACCTTGGAAGGTTATTATAGAGCATTATCCACCTTGGAAGGTTACTGTGGAGCATTATCCATCTTGGAAGGTTACTGTGGAGCATTATCCATCTTGGAAGGTTACTGTGGAGCATTATCCACCTTGGAAGGTTACTGTGGAGCATTATCCACCTTGGAAGGTTACTGTGGAGCATTATCCATCTTGGAAGGTTACTGTGGAGCATTATCCACCTTGGAAGGTTACTATGAAGCATTATCCACTTCTCGTCTCCACCACCAGTGCCCCTACTGGTCTCCACCCCCCCCCCCCTCCTCGTTACCATCCCCGGCCCCCCATCGTCTCCACCACCACCACCACCATCTTCCCCATCACCACCACCACCATCGTCTCCCCCACCACCACCACCACCACCACCACCACACCGGAACCATGCTGCTGCTGTGGGAGGTTGGTCGCGCCACACACACTACCGGCCTGCCAGGCCAGTCTCCGCCGGGCCATCGCTCTGCCAGCACGCGCGCACACGGGTTCTCCTCAGGCTCACGCGCACACACACACGCACGCACACACGCACGCACGACCGGCGTAGCGCACCGCTTGTGAGAGGCAGGCAACCCCGCGACCGCTCGCGCCAGTCGCGCCCGACGATACCATTAGCCACTGTGCCGCCCCCTACCCTCTCCCCTCGTCTGAAACCATCTTCTTTCAGCAAGTATTTGCGTCTGCGTCCTGCCTGATCGCCATCTGACGCAAAGTAACACGCAGAAGATAGCAGCATGCGAATTTCTGACGCGCACGAAGTAGCGAATGACTCCAACGCCAGCACAGATATTTGGAAAGTTGACGCAAATCAAAACGCGGGAATTTTTTGACGCTGAAATAAAGGCTCTGAGTTTGAAGCCAGACGTCAGTGGTGGAAGCCAAACGGTGCATCAACTGCTGATGGGAACAGCCGTCGTTATCCTTACTGTTGACAGGATGTCGAAGTGAATTTCTGTCACGGTTTGAGTGTGTGAATTATAGATGAGAGACGATTATCATATATACGTTTTTCTCCCGTACAAGTGAACACAAATCAGTTGGTATCACATGTCTATGTGTATTTCATTTTCAAAAACAGACGATAGAGCCTTCAAGTAACTAAAGTCTTTTTTGTTATTTGATAAAAGAACAAAAAATACCGTTAGAAAACTCATAAACAAGTTCAATTGGAAGTGATTGAACAACAGAATTGATTTGTTCAAATTCCGTTTCACCAATCAACTTCTACCTTCGTCATCCTTCAATCTCCTTGCCTCTATCCACAGGTCGACTTGCCCTCTCAACCACATATTGTACCGAGTCCAACTTCCCCTCACCAGACCTTTTCCCCTCTCTATCCAGCTACCAAACTTAAACATCCCCACCACATTATCCACCCACAACCACACCAACAACTCCCTACAACCCAACCATATCCTCGACGCACTATCCACTATTCCCCCTCCATCCCTTCCCTCCCTCCACCATTACCAGCCCTACAAGTGACAGGAAAACCATCGCTACATCCTGTCCTGACGCTATCTCGTGACCGGGAAGGAAGAGGACGATGACAATGTCCCCAGCGGGCCTTACGAGCCCTGTCTATCTCTTCCTAATTACCTGGCTCACTTCACCGTCCCCAGGTAAGGACAATTTTAATTTCAATATTTTAGGGGAAAAGTTTTTTCCACAATGTGTTTAAAGGTGCATTGGGGATGGAGATGGGGGAGATAGAGGTGGATTTATAGTGAAGTAGTGAAGGGGGGGGAGAGATGGATTTATAATGTGGGGGAAGTTGGGATTATTCATACAGCCCCGCTCCTGTGCCAGGTAAGTTCCACTACGGGCTCACCATAGCCCGTGCTACTTGGAACTTTTTGTTTCCAGTAGCTGAATCTAAAACTACAACACCGTGAGGTGTTCGATTTAAAATATGGGGTGAGGAGCTAAAGATTGGTCTATAATATGGGGTACAGATTGGGAGGTGCTTTACGGGCTCACCATAGCCTGTGCTACTGGAACTTATTGTTATGAGTAGCGAATCTAAAACAACAACAACAACAGGGAGGTGCTTTTACAATGTATAGTGAAGAGGGGGAGGTGAGTTTACAGCTCTACAGCCCGTAGAGCGAGAGATGGGAAGTAATAAGGGGCAAAGGAGCAGGTGTGTGAAGTTTACAAAGTTTACATAGCGTTGTAAAAGCTGGGATGTTGTTTACAGTAGATTGTTTTATATATCTATATATATTAATGCAAACCAGCCTGAATGGTCCCCAGGACTATATGCAACTTAGTCGGGTGGCTAAGGTGTCCTGTACGCCAGCAGAGTGCTCCTGGCAGTATGGGTTCGAGTCACTTCTGGGGTGTGAGTTTTCAGTTGTTCTATATATATATATTAAGTATTGTTATATCTCCTATATTACCATTCTGTGTTACAATGGAAGACAATCGTCGGCGGTATATATTGCTGGAGCGATAGTTTCGGTTGCCATTCTGTGGCCAAAATGAACCCTAAGTTGACGTCTGTTTTTTTTTTTTGATGGACCAAAAACCAGCATTGTTCTGTCCATTCCAAGCAAACATCGCATTTTGAGTTGGAATGAACGCTGGTATTCCTCGGCTCGCGCCAAGCAAATATTTTCATTTCGGACGGACCGAACACCGGTATTGTACCGTCCATCCAAAGTGTATACATCTGTCCGGTATTCACATGCTCTCCATCTTAAGTGGTGCGCTATGTTTGTGCATGACGTTGTAGAGAAGTACAGTGAGAGACATTTCTTGAGTTCTGAGACTGGTCACATCTTACGCTGCAAGTCTGGGGTCTGAAAATATTCGGTCTGCTTCTCTTGGGATGCTGTGCAATGACCGTTGCAAAGACCGTAGCTAAGAGTTGCATAATGCTTAGCAACTTATATCATCTATGTGATGGCCGACCCTTTGCAGATATGCCGAGAGCACTTAAATATCTGAAATATCGTTCATATTTCAAGAAATAGACGAATTTCCACCACTCTCTACAAATGATATCATTAAAGGATGATGTATATATATATATATATATATATATATATATATATATATATATATATATATATATATATATATATATATACATCATATATATATATATATATATATATAATATATATGCAACAATGATCACAAAAATACTGATCCAAGTATGCGGAAAAACCATATTTGAAAAATAGAGAATTTTCGGCTAATTCGCCTTCATCAGAGCAAAGTAGAATGAAGACTTCATTCTACCACAGATGAAGGCGAATTAGCCGAAAACGCGTTAAGCATTCTCTATTTATCAAATGTGGTTTTTTCCGCATATAGTATATATAATATAACCCTTGTATAGCCTTATGGGAGGCAATATACCTGGGGCTTCGTTCGAGTTTTTTTTTGGGGGGAGGGGAGGTAATTTCTGTCTCCAAAATATTTGTTGTTTTGTCTTTTTCATGAAATTGTCGTTATCTTTTATGTTTCCTGGAAAGTTCCGTGTGCAGCGAAGTCTCTGGGATAAACTCCAGGGTCATCCTGAAGTTTATTATTTACAGAAGCTGTAAGATGTACCTTCCCTGGGGTACACTACCCCTGGGTACGCTACCCTTGGGTACACTACCAGGAGATACACTACTCTGGGGTACATATATCTCGGGTAGAATGCCCTTGGAAACACTACCCTAAGATACACTACCATCCTAAGGTATACTACCACCCTAAGGTACACTATCACCCTAAGGTACAGTACACTGGGGGTACCCTACCCTGAAGTACATTGTAATGGGGATAATCTTGTTTCTATGAAGTGTTTGCTAGAAGGATGGAATATATAGAGATGATGATTAAGAAGTAGAGAGAGAGAGAGAGAGAGAGAGAGAGAGAGAGAGAGAGAGAGAGAGAGAGAGAGAGAGAGAAAAAAAGAGAGAGAGAGAGAGAGATGACGTAGCAAGGGTGTGGCGTGAAACTGTAGCCTCACTGCTGCTAGAAACACTACTTGTAGCAGAAGTAGAAGTTAAAGTCCAAGCAGAACTATTTTCAGACAAAATAGCAGAAGCAGAACAAGCAGCAGTTGCAAGTAAAGGCTCTTGCAAACCCTTTAGCAAGAGTATCCACAGATAAAACGTACTGGAACAAGAAGTTAACGCAGTATGACCCGGATATCTGTGATCAAAAACAAACAGAAAATGGTTAAATTAAACCGAAAATTGCCAGTTGGTAGAGCAATAGACTGTGATAAGACGGGAAATGGGGTGAAAGGCTGTCCCGACCACCAGAGACCCCCCCCCCTCCCAGACACGGGGAAAATTATACCACTCCCCCATGTCTCGTTAAGCCCTCAGAGACCCCCCAGATACAGGGGAAGTATACCCCCTACGTCTCCCCAAGCCATCAGAGACCCCCAGATACAGGGGAAGTATACCCCCTACGTCTCGCCAAGCCATCAGAGACCCCCAAACACAAGGAAATTATACCCCACCCTCACGTCTCGTTAAGCCATCAGAGACCCCCAGATACAGGGGAGTATACCCCCTACGTCTCGCCAAACCACCAAGCTAGGCTCCCTGGATACTGGTCCTTGGGGGCTCCTTTTGGTAAGACTCACATTGCCAGTTCCACTCCCTCACGGCGCGTGTGTGTGTGTCCTTCAGATCGCAATTATATCATGGCTGCATCGCCAGATATCAAGACAGAGGTATGACGCTTGCCTGCCGGAGCTGGTAGGGGAGGGGAGGTGGCCATGGGAAAGAGGTGGCCATGGGGAAGAGGTGGCCATGGGAAAGAGGTGGCCATGGGGAAGAGGTGGCCAGGGAGGGCAGTGGGGACACAGGGAGGACACCCCCTCCTACCTGTGTTCCTCACCCTATTTCTTACCCTTTTTATGTCTCTCATCTTCTTTCTCACCCCTGTGCTCTTCACGGTATTTATCCTCCCTATGTTCCTCACCTGATTTCTTACCTTCCATGTGTCACTCATTTTTTTTCTCACCCCCTTCCTGCGTCCCTCACCACCCTATTTCTCACCCCTATACAAATCCATCGCCTTATTTCTCACCCTATCTGAATCCCTCGCCCTATTTCTCACCGTCCCCCATGTTCTTTACCCCTTCCCCATGTTCTTTACCTCTTCCCCATTTTCATCACACTGTCCCTCATTTCCTTGCATAATCTCCCTATCTACCTTACACTTCCTATTTACCTCACCCTTGCACTCTCATCCTCCATTTTCCTCACCATCTTCCTCACCCTCACAGTCTCATCTCACTCACCCTGCCTCATCTTCCCCTCTTTCTCTCATTTCCCCCCTCACACCACTCCTCCCTTTCAGCCAGCGAGAGGGGCACCGATGAGGTGATCTTAGCTACTCTCCGTTGCCATGACGACGCCTCCTCCGGGCATCAACGTTTCCATGGCAACGGTGGGTATTTATTGAACGTTCAGCACAATGCTCGTTGCTTCCTACCCCAGAACGAGAGAGAGAGAGAGAGAGAGAGAGAGAGAGAGAGAGAGAGAGAGAGAGAGAGAGAGAGAGAGAGAGAGAGAGAGAGAGAGAGAGAGAGAGAGAGTTCTTGTAAGGATACAGGAGTGGCTGACAAGAATGTGGTGTCATCCTTGTCAGTAGATCAGTAGATCAACTGATCAGTCAGTTCATCTACTGATGGACAGGAGTGAGTCATCAATCTGTCTACTTACGCTGGTGAGTCATCAACCGTCATCAACTTGTCTGGTGATTCCGGTGAGTCATCAACCCGTCTACTCGGAAACACGGACGTTTTTCCACGTCCGTCATAAAACTTACTTACCTTGACTAATCGTTAAAAAAGTGGACCCAGCGACGAGGAACCATTAGCCAATGAGATCGCAAGAAACCTGCCGTGAAACCTGCTTGGCTCCACCAGTGAGAATTCTTGACACAAATGCACTGTCATCCGCCAATGAGAGCATGCGTAACATGACGTTAAGTTCGTCCAACTTAACCAATGAAAAGCCTCGAATCAACTCCATGGACGTATGAGCCAATGGAATTGCGTGTAACATTTCATGTTTATTTTTTTATATTGCTCCACCAAATAGAAGACTTAATGAAATTTTAAACCAATAGGAATGCAGCTAACAGGATTGACAAATTACACTGACCAATGACAGGCCAAGGAATGCTCTTGACAGTCTTCAGACAATAAAAGCCTTTACGGCTGATAGGAAGCCATGGCCCAAGAGCTTCGAAGTCATAGGAAGCCACAGGCCCAAGAGCTTCGAAGTCATAGGAAGCCACAGGCCCAAGAGCTTCGAAGTCATAGGAAGCCACGGGCCAAGAGCTTCGAAGTCATAGGAAGCCACAGCCCAAGAGCTTCGAAGTCATAGGAAGCCACGGGCCAAGAGCTTCGAAGTCATAGGAAGCCACAGGCCCAAGAGCTTCGAAGTCATAGGAAGCCACGGGCCAAGAGCTTCGAAGTCATAGGAAGCCACAGGCCCAAGAGCTTCGAAGTCATAGGAAGCCAAGGGCCAAGAGCTTCGAAGTCATAGGAAGCCACAGCCCAAGAGCTTCGAAGTCATAGGAAGCCATGGCCCAAGAGCTTCGAAGTCATAGGAAGCCACAGGCCCAAGAGCTTCGAAGTCATAGGAAGCCACGGGCCAAGAGCTTCGAAGTCATAGGAAGCCACAGGCCCAAGAGCTTCGAAGTCATAGGAAGCCACGGGCCAAGAGCTTCGAAGTCATAGGAAGCCACAGCCCAAGAGCTTCGAAGTCATAGGAAGCCACGGCCCAAGAGCTTCGAAGTCATAGGAAGCCACGGGCCCAAGAGCTTCGAAGTCATAGGAAGCCAAGGGCCTTAGAGCTTCGAAGTCATAGGAAGCCACGGGCCCAAGAGCTTCGAAGACAGCGCCCAAACCAAGAGCCACAAACCAATCAGAGCCCTTATAACAGGAACCCAGAGGCCACCAGCCAATGAGAGTGCCTGTAACAAGAGCACCAGCCATTGAGAACGCTTGTAGCAAGACTCCAGATGGAAGCAACCAATGAGCGAAAGAGAAACGAAGGCGTCAGAGAAAAGACAAAATATCGCGGGAGGAAACTCTTAGACAATTACGAAGATGTCACTAACTCGTTCCTGGGTTCGCAACCAAGGATCCCGGGTGGGACAGAGCCGGTTGAGCATGCTTTCTTTCGCCTAATACCTCTGTTAACCTTGCAAAGGAATAGATATCCTGGATTTGGGCAGCTCTTGTGGGTTGCATCTTGGGGGGGAAGATCAATACTTGGCCTAGTAGGACCTCGACAAGCCTAATAGACTTATTATCCAATGTCTATTGACAACCACAAGGAGAACCATTGCCAGGACAGAGAGCGGTAAGTGTATTGATTAATGTGACTTTCTGGAAAAGTGTAGTAACCACTGGCCCACTTAAAGGATGTATTGACTGTTGCTGGGGCCCTTAAAGGGGTAAGTTCACTGTTGCCGTTCAACTACAGGGGTTAACTGACTGCTGCCAGTCTATTGAGGTGACAGGTGTCTATTAAAAGACGTGTGTCTATTCACTGTTGACGGTCATTTTCAGGGACCTATTGACTGTAGCTGGTCGTCCACAGAGGGGGTCTATTGACTGTTATTTCTCTATTGGCGTCTGGTGATTGTATATAGGAGCCGTCTGTTGATCAAACCACACACAGTTGAAATTGAAGAGGCGACGACATTGAGGGGAGTGACCATGGCAGCGTGCCTCGCCACGCTCTATATGTGACTGTAAATATCAATTCCCGTCTATCGCAATCACTCTATCACCCCCTCCCCCACCCACCCACCCCATCTCTCTCTCTCTCTCTCTCTCTCTCTCTCTCTCTCTCTCTCTCTCTCTCTCTCTCTCTCTCTCTCTCTCTCTCTCTCTCTCTCTCTCTCTCTGTTGTTGTTTAGTCCATTCATATTAATCCCACTGAGTATACACGTGGTCCCCCCTATTATGGTCTCTCATAATAGGGGGGACAGGATGCCTGTTAAGTTTATCGAGATCCCCCAGCTGATGACCATCATGCCAGCCACAACAGTTACCTAACTCTCTGTTACCTATTTACGTGCCCAACTGTCTCTGTTCCACTCGAAGGACCCAACCTGACAATAATAATAATAATAATATTAATAAAAATAATAATAATAAAAATAATAATAATAACTAAGGTATTTTATTATAATTTCTATATTCAAATTATAACTTTTTTTAATTAATATTTATAATTATCGATTAACACTAATATTATTAAAATGATTAAATTATTATTTGTATAAAAATTACTTATCAGAGTTATAAGTAGGACGACTATATGAACGACTGAAGTGGGCTACCACAGGGAGTCGTGGGATAAGGTACACACAGATATCACAATAGCGTGATATATAATATATAGATATATAATATGTAGATATATAATATACATGATCAAATCCACACATCCACAAATTCGAACCCTCATCAGGGCCCTTGTGGATTTCTCCACATCTATCTTGTTGCTCGCAATATGTAGAGGAAAATACGGGAAAATGGACAAGATGCAAGAGCCATTCCTTACGACCATGCAGGAGGGCGTGTGGAAAGAGAACTGAGAAGGACGGAGATGAAGAAGGAAAACAAGAATAAGATTGAAAAGTAGCTCAAAGATAAAAAAAAATAACGTTTGAGGCTCACCAGTTTTCCACTGGTCACGGAATCCACCAGTCAGCAGATTAGATAGTGAGCTAGTCAGCCAGCCAGCCAGCCAATCATTCAATCAGTCAACCAGTCAATCAACCAGCCAGCTAACAAGTCAACCAGTTAACCAGTCAGTCAGCCAGCCAGTCAGCCAGCCAGCCAGCCAGCCAGCCAGCCAGCCAGCCAGCCAGCCAGTGCGAGAGTCGAGAGAAGTGTGTTGAAAGATGTGCATAACTGTCTTGACTGTGTGATGGGCGTCATGCCACGCTGAGCGCCAGTCAGCTTAGAACGGTTCCTGATGAGCGGGGTAGAGAAGCAAAGGGAGAGAGAGAGAGAGAGAGAGAGACGGGCAGTGAAACAGATTAACAAACACTCTTACATTAACAGTTTTCAACTCGAAAATTTGTCAAGCTTATTGATTTATGTCTGAGATCTTTGCCTCTATCCTGTGGTGACTGACCTGCCTTCAGACAAGTAATGGCAGGCCTCTGGAATCATATTGGTTCTGGTTTGGCTACTGATACTGGATGGTTGGTGAGGTCAAAAGCAGCATGCCCCGGTGTGTGTGTGTGTGTGTGTATGTGTGTGTGTGTGTGTGTGTGTGTGTGTGTGTGTGTGTGTGTGTACTCACCTAATTGTGCTTGCGGGGGTTGAGCTCTGGCTCTTTGGTCTGTGTGTGTGTGTGTGTGTGTGTGTAGTGTGTGTGTGTAGTGTGTGAAGTCTATTAGAGAAAGAGCTCTGTCAACTTCACTATTCAGCGTATTTAATGTCTATTACGAATTTGATAGAAAAAAGTATATATATATATAATATATATATGATTATATATATTAGTATATTTTGATTTTATATATATATATATATATATATATATATATATATATATATATATATATATATATATATATTATATATATATATTATCCATCTCACTCGGGTAATTAGTTTCCACTTGTGAGCTCTTCGTGTAGCACTTATGTTTAATAGTATGTCCTTCTCTATCTTTTCATTTCCAGGATAATTCATATTTCTCGTGAATCTTCAGTTTTTCAACATAACTCATGCCTCTCAGCTCCCATACCCGTTGTATAGACTACTTCTCGTCCCATCTACTTCGTTTTGTATTTGCATTAATTAGGATTCCACACTGGCCTCGGATATTCCAGCGTCGACAAAGACTCCTTGTCAAGATTCATGGAAGCAATTCTTGTGGTTGGTAACCTAGTTTATGTAACTGATTTTCGCCTGAAGTCGGCTTTGAGAGGTAGAATCGATGTGATGTCAGTCCTCGGGTATTGTAATATTCCAGGAGGGCAGAGGTTCCAATTTGGCAACGTGTGAATTGCGCGTTGCTCACCCACATTGATGACAGTCGTCAATACTCGACTTCCGAGCGTTGATGTCTACTATTCGAGGACGGTCTATGAGGCCCGAGCGTTGATGCCCACCACTCGACGACGGGCTACCAAACCCAAGCGACGATGCCCACCAGTCGACAACGGACTACCAAACCCAAGCGACGATGCCCACCACTCGACGACGGCCTACCAAACCCAAGCGACGATGCCCACCACTCGACGACGGCCTACCAAACCCAAGCGACGATGCACACCAGTCGACGACGGCCTACCAAACCCAAGCGACGATGCCCACCAGTCGACGACGGCCTACCAAACCCAAGCGACGATGCCCACCAGTCGACAACGGCCTACCAAACCCAAGCGACGATGCCCACCAGTCGACGACGGCCTACCAAACCCAAGCGACGATGCCCACCAGTCGACGACGGCCTACCAAACCCAAGCGACGATGCCCACCAGTCGACAACGGCCTACCAAACCCAAGCGACGATGCCCACCACTCGACGACGGCCTACCAAACCCAAGCGACGATGCCCACCACTCGACGACGGCCTACCAAACCCAAGCGACGATGCCCACCACTCGACGACGGCCTACCAAACCCAAGCGACGATGCCCACCACTCGACGACGGCCTACCAAACCCAAGCGACGATGCCCACCACTCGACGACGGCCTACCAAACCCAAGCGACGACGGCCTACCAAACCCAAGCGACGATGCCCACCACTCGATGATTGTTTATCAGGCCCCGATCTTCGACATCTTCCGCTTGGCGACTGACTCCCATGTCTGGGCGCCGCCGCAAACAGGTTCCATCGCGGTAGGATATCCGGTAGCGAGGCTAGGCACGAGGGGGCTCCCGGGAGCCTCGCTGGTGTCCTGCCATGCTCGCCTCGCTGCTGTAATGACTGCTGATGACAGGTGTTGGCGGGAGCTGCAGTGTATCGTCACGCGGGAGCCTAGGAGACTCCCATGTGTCCTCCCGTCACAGACCACAACACCCTCACACAGTTGGACTGATGACAATTGACGGGTGACAATGTTATTCATCAGAGGTGACCGACTCATCCATCGCTGGCGAAGCATCATGGGGTAAGGTTTGACGCCAGGCACGACCCGAGTACCTCTGATGAGCATTAATCATCACCAGTTGTAATTCATATAGATAATTATAAATAGACATAGATGCAAAAGAAAACGGGACAGAACGAGAATATGTGGCTATCACATCACACAGTGTCAGTCCTTCAAATTGATGTAATTATTCCATCACCCCGTCCCAATCCACCCTTCCACCACTCCTTCATCCACCTTCTCCCATCCCACCCTACCATCCTCCCCTCCCACCACCCTATTCCTTCTTCCACCACTTCCATAACAGCATGCCTCTATCCCTTTCCCTCCCCCCCATCCCTTCCAACTTCCCCTTTCTTCGACCCCTTTCTTCTACCCCTTTCTTCTACCCCTTTCCTCCACCCCTTCCACCATCCTCTCCCACCATGCCCTCCCACCTCCACCACCCCTTTCCACCTGCGTTGTATAAATGTTGAGTTACGAGAGTTGTTTAGTTCGTGATTTGTGTCACAGACCGACGCCCCTGGAGTGGCGGACCACTTTTCCCCAACTGGGAAAGGAGCGATTTAATCACAGTATTTTTGTGACCTGTGTGACCTGCCTCACACCTCCGCCAGGTGAGGGAGGCAGGGGGGGGGGAGGGTGGCAAGGAGGGATTGGGGGGAGGGGAAGGGATTGGGGGGGGGGGGAGAAGGGAAGGGAACTATCAGGGGAAAGGTCCAAATCATTACGACTATATAGCACTTGGAAGGGGTCAGGATAAGGATTTGGGATGGGACGGGGGAAAGAATGGTGGGGGGGGGGAACGAGTGTGAGGTTTTGAGGAAAGGATGGACTAAGAGTGACAAAGAGAGAGAGAGAGAGAGAGAGAGAGAGAGAGAGAGAGAGAGAGAGAGAGAGAGAGAGAGAGAGAGAGATTCGTCTTCTTCGACTTTGATATAAGAACATCATGGTTAAGGTAGAAAGAATAATAGAAAAAGGGAAAAAGAGAAGGACTGTTATTTATAACAAATAAATATAACTATAATCCAACAAATAAACAGCAAGTAAATTAAAGCAAGAAAATAAATGAAAAAGGTGACAAATAATTAAACAGAAGAAAAGGAACAAAATGATTAAGGAGACTGGAAACACAGAGACGACAAATACACAGGCAAAGAAACAAAGACAGGAAAATAAACATAATAGGAAAAAAAACACAAATTAATGAAGGAAAAATTAGAAAAAAAGAAAAAAACACATAATAGCAAACAAAAATAAAACAGGAAGAAGACAAACAAGGAAACTGGAAGACAAACAACGAGACTGAGACATAAACAAGGAGAAACTCAAGCAAAATTATCCGTGAGACTCTGTGTACATCTTGAAGACATCGATTACCTTGACCCGTGATAAGGAATAAATTTATGCACCAATTTGTATCCTGAGCTACTGAGATGTGAGCTTCAGGATCATAACAATGTCTTGGGAGATGGGGATGTGAGTTCTGGGCAAGTAAGACGGTGGACCGGATCCAAATGGGTTGTGAAATGGGGGGAATGTGGGACATTCGCCCCATTTCCGGCCTAATATATATATATGACACTAATTTGAGAGAGATCACGCCCTCTGACATAGTTCATATTTCCTCGGAAATCCAGGAAAATAATTTCTCTCTCTGCAATAAGGAGGACACTGGTGTCACAACAACGAGGACACTGGTGTCACAACAACGAGGACACTGGCACCACAACAACGAGGACACTGGTGTCACAACAACGAGGACACTGGCGCCACAACAACGAGGACACTGGCACCACAACAACGAGGACACTGGCGCCACAACAACGAGGACACTGGCACCACAACAACGAGGACACTGGCACCACAACAACGAGGACACTGGCACCACAACAACGAGGACACTGGCGCCACAACAACGAGGACACTGGCACCAAATCAACGAGGACACTGGCGCCATAACAACGAGGACACTGGCGCCAAATCAACGAGGACACTGGCGCCAAATCAACGAGGACACTGGCGCCAAATCAACAACGTCACTGGGGCGGCGCAAAACACAACATTCACCATACTTTTCGTTTTCCTTTCACGAGATCTCTCTGAAAATTGCCAGGGCAAGTGGATATAACACTTAGTCTATCTCCTATCCTTTATCCTGTCATAAGCTTGGTTAGCTACCCAGCCTCGCCCTCAGCACGTTACGACTGCGATTGAAGGAGAGTGTGGGAAGTAAGAGAGAGAGAGAGAGAGAGAGAGAGAGAGAGAGAGAGAGAGAGAGAGAGAGAGAGAGAGAGAGAGAGAGAGAGAGAGAGAGAGAAAAAAAAAAAAAAGATGATGGAAACCTCTGAACGGAACAGGAATCATGGGGACATGGAACAGACAAGAGAAGCAGAATATGGTGACAGGGGGGGGGGGGAAGGAGGGATATGGTGGGAAGGATGTAAAATAGATGGAAAATAGATTATATGATTATCATTGTTGACCATTCGTTTCCCCCCCCCCCCTCTCCACTTGTGGCCGTGAGACAGATGAATATATATATAGATATTTGGATATAGATATATAGCCAAACAGTCGTATAGAGGTAGTCAGTCTGTCATGGCAGCCTGACAGTCGCATAAAATGATAGACAGTCACACAGCCAGACAGCTACACAGCCAGTCACTCACCCAGTCATACATACACGAGCACACACACACACAGTTACAAATGTAGATATGATAGAGTCCAGTAGGCTTAGGAATCTATACATCAGTTGATTGACAGTTGAGAGGCGGGACCAAAGAGCCAGAGCTCAACCCCCCGCAAGCACAATTAGGTGAGTACACACACACACACACACACACACACACACACACACACACACACACACACACACACACACACACACACACACACACACACACACACAAACAACCATCCAGAAACGCCCATACAGGCTCACGTGTAAGGTTGGACCCGAATCAGTGATCTCATCAAAGAAACTCCATTTTTGGAGGGTCGAACCCGGTATTGTGGAAGTGTCATCTGCTGATGAGGGCAGCTGGAAGGGAGGAGAGGGGAGATAACAAGGGGGAAGAAACGGAACTATTGTGTGTGGGAGGAGAGGGGGGGGGGGTGCGTGGCGCACGTGGGTATTTGCCTATTTGCATTTGCCTATTTGTGCCCTGCAAGGTCGAGCTGATAGCTATTGATCCCCCGCCTTTCTGTCGTCGATTGTCAAATGTTGTGACTCCAGACCTAATTTTCTCTACCATCTTACTCTCTCTCTCTCTCTCCCCCCCCCCCCCCCCATAGAATATCGGTAGAATATCGACGGTTGGGTATGTCCGTGTATCCTTCGAGAAGTATGCTGTCCCAGCATGGAACCCCCCGCCCCGCTATCGAAAGCCAAAACTAGAAAAAGCCCCAAAATATGCAACAAGGCTCGTTCCAGTGCTAAGGGGACTGATCTATGAAGAAAGACTAAGGCAACTGACCTCGCTTCACTAGAGGAAAAAAGGAATAGGGCAGACATGATAACGGACGTAAAAGATAATAAGAAGGATTGACAAAGTTGATATAGAAGCAATGTTCATATTAAGGAACAGTAGACCGATAAGATTTTGTTTTGGAAGCCTGGAAACATAGATGATCACAAGGATATCAGAAATACACTTTTCAGTCATAAAATCGTAAATAGGTGAAACGGACCAGAGGAGGAGGTTGTCTGGGCTTAAACTTGTACGTGCCTGGTTGTGCTTGCTGTGTTGAGCTTTTGCTCTTAAGCTGCGACTTTCAACCAACAGCTTCCACACGACTTTCAACTGACAACGTTCGAACAGTTCTCGAACAGTGCTTCGCCGACGACCACTGTTCGAACCGCAACGTTGTAAATGCTTCACCCACGTACTTCAAGTGCGAATAATCGCCAACAGAACCTAAACACCTAGCCTAACCTAGGTGTTTAGGTTAGGCTAGTAAACTTTAATGTTTAATAATATATTTATATATATATATATATATATATATATATATATATATATATATATATATATATATATATATATATATATATATATATATATGTCGTACCTAGTAGCCAGAACGCACTTTTATGCCTACTATGCAAGGCCCGATTTGCCTAATAAGTCAAGTTTTCCTGAATTAATTGTTTTTCGACAACCTAACCTACCTAACCTAACCTAACTTTTTCGGCTACCTCACCTAACCTAACCTCTAAAGATAGGTTAGGTTAGGTTAGGTAGGGTTGGTTAGGTTTGGTCATATATCTACGTTAATTTTAACTCCAATAAAAAAATTGACCTCATACATAATGAAATGGGTAGCTTTATCATTTCATAAGAAAAAAAATAGAGAAAATATATTAATTCAGGAAAACTTGGCTTATTAGGCAAATCGGGCCTTGCAAAGTAGGCATAAAAGTGCGTTCTGGCTACTAGGTACGACATTATATATATATATATATATATATATATATATATATATATATATATATATATATATATATATATATATATATATATATATATATATATATATATATAAGAATCAAAACTAGTTTAATACACATAAAATTGCCATCCACACTTCCGTGGAAATCAATATTACATTTACCTGGGCTGTAGGAGACTCGAACTCTAGATCCACGTGTGTGAGGCCGCAGGCTTGCCCCTCCTTGGATCACTATATCTCCTCTAAGCTTCAGTAGTAGTCAGAGAAAGTAAAAAAAAAATCCGTTTGGCAGCAGGATGCTGCTTCTGGAACCTTTCCTTATTAAGACCTCTCAATAGCTCAGTCGATAGAGCTTTGACCTCACACACGCGAGGAGTGCACGGTTCGAGTCTCCAAGAACCCAGATGAATGGAATATTTTAATACACAACTCGTTAACATTTCTGAGTGCGTCTTGGGTGATGGCGGGAGCTTTAACCAGCCTGGCCTGAGGACAGGATGGGTGGCTAAAGTGTATTCCTTTCATAAATAGCGGGCTCGGTGGCTTGACTAACAAGCATTTGGCCCCTGTTGATGAGGACGGGCTGTGTTGATGAGGACGGGCTGTGTTGATGAGGACGGGCTGTGTTGATGAGGACGGGCTGTGTTGATGAGGACGGGCTGTGTTGATGAGGACGGGCTGTGTTGATGAGGACGGGCTGGTGTTGGTGAGGACGGGCCGTGTTGATGAGGACGGGCTGTGTTGATGAGGACGGGCTGTGTTGATGATGACGGGCTGTGTTGATGAGGACGGGCTGTGTTGATGGGGAGGGGCTGGTGTTGATGAGGACGGGCTGTGTTGATGAGGACGGGTTGTGTTGATGAGGACGGGCTGGTGTTGGTGAGGACGGGCCGTGTTGATGAGGACGGGCTGTGTTGATGAGGACGGGCTGTGTTGATGAGGACGGGCTGTGTTGATGAGGACGGGCTGTGTTGATGGGGACGGGCTGTGTTGATGAGGACGGGCTGTGTTGATGAGGACGGGCTGTGTTGATGGGGAGGGGCTGGTGTTGATGAGGACGGGCTGTGTTGATGAGGACGGGTTGTGTTGATGAGGACGGGCTGGTGTTGGTGAGGACGGGCTGGTGTTGATGAGAACGGGCTGTGTTGATGAGGACGGGCTGTGTTGATGAGGACGGGCTGTGTTGATGAGGACGGGCTGTGTTGATGGGGAGGGGCTGGTGTTGATGAGGACGGGCTGTGTTGATGAGGACGGGCTGTGTTGATGAGGACGGGCTGTGTTGATGAGGACGGGCTGTGTTGATGGGGAGGGGCTGGTGTTGATGAGGACGGGCTGTGTTGATGAGGACGGGTTGTGTTGATGAGGACGGGCTGGTGTTGGTGAGGACGGGCTGGTGTTGATGAGAACGGGCTGTGTTGATGAGGACGGGCTGGTGTTGATGAGGACGGGCTGTGTTGATGGGGACGGTCTGTTGTTGATGAGGACGGGCTGTGTTGATGAGGACGGGCCGTGTTGATGAGGACGGGCTGTGTTGATGAGGACGGGCTGTGTTGATGAGAACGGGCTGTGTTGATGAGGACGGGCTGTGTTGATGAGGACGGGCTGTGTTGATGAGGACGGGCTGTGTTGATGAGGACGGGCTGTGTTGATGAGGACGGGCTGTGTTGATGAGGACGGGCTGTGTTGATGAGGACGGGCCGTGTTGATGAGGACGGGCTGTGTTGATGAGGACGGGCTGTGTTATTTGCACTAAGAGTGAAGCGGTTACAGAAATGATACTCGAACAGAGAACATCCACGAAACATTTTTTTTTAGAACATTCGAACTTCACTGAGTTCGAACTTTGAATGAGCTCATGAACTTTGATCTTCACGAGTCGTGTGTAAAGTGTTTTTCACTCATAAACAGCGGGGCGGCCTGCTGAACTAATTAGCGTCTTGAGAATGAGTTGCCCACTTTGCGTAGGATTCGAACGGCACAGTGTTCTATACCCAACACTTAGACTCCATTCAGCTCCGTCCTTAAAGAAAAATAACACACCACACATGGGCCCTACAAGCAACTCCGAAATACATGTTCTCTTTGTAAACAACTGGAATTTCTATAACCTTTTTTTTGTAACCAGAAACTTGCAAAATTGTCGAACTCGTTTAGGCAACAAGTTACAGAAACAACACATAGTCACGTCAACAATTTTTTAACCTATTGTAAGTTAATTAACATTATTCGGGAAACAAAATTTCAATTACACCCCTCAGTGCTGTAGATACGTTAAAAAGTGCACTTCTAATTAACGAGCAACCAAAATTAGAACCAATTAATTTCCCCCGCCCCAAAAAAGTGACAACATTAATGAAAATTATAAAGGTAATTACAACGAAAAATGACAATAATCACATTTAAGGTGAACTGGTTGTGTGCGCTGCGGGCCAGACCTCATCACTTTAACAGCTGAGCGTCCACCAGGCATTATAACTAGAGCTCTCTGGTTCAACGACCGTCACAACACAACTCTGTCTTTTACAATTAAATTAATGAACAGAAGAGCACCTGGCAGGTAGGCAGGCAGACAGACAAGCAGACAGACAGCAGAGAGGCAGGCAGGTAAACCAGAAGATATTTACGCGGGAAGTGAAACGTTCGTGAACAATTTATCACGATATAAATATTGTGTTTTTGGGTCAAGAATCCGGATTCACTGTTGTTTTGGTGCTGGAGTTTTCTGTTGCTGCTGACTTTATTCTCGATTTATGTTACGTAATATTACAATTGTTGTTGTTTGTATTAATTGATTTTATATTTATTATATATAAATAAATAAATAAATAAATAAATGTAGGAAGAAGTAGTGGTACTAATAGTGGGTGGTTGAAACTGTATTGTCATCATATTTGATTCATTAAGACTCATTAATTTTTTAGGCTTCAAGAAGCTCTGGACTGTTTACCAGAGGTGAGTGACGGGAAGTGAAGCCTGAGGCGGCTCGCCAGCACTTAAGGGGCACGTGGTTAGGAGGGGTAGGGAGGGAGGGCAGGGAGGGGCTGGGAGGGGTGGAAGAAGGAGGGGCAAGGAAAGGTGTAATTATCAGTTTGGCTGATGAGGCAATGGTGTTGGTGCGGAATTGTGTGTGTGTGTGTGTGTGTGTGTGTGTGTGTGTGTGTGTGTGTGTGTGTGTGTGTGTGTGTGTGTGTGTGTGTGTGTGTGTGTGTGTGTGTGTGTGTGTGTGTGTCTGTGTGTGTGTGTCTGTGTGTGTGTGTGTGTGTGTGTGTGTGTGTGTCTGTGTGTGTGTGTGTGTATTCACCTAGTTGTGCTTGAGGGGGTTGAGCCCTCTCAAACTTCAATCAACTGCTGTACAGAGTCACCAGTTGACTGTCAAAAATATCAACCCCCGCAAGCACAACTAGGTGAATACAACTAGGTGAATGCACAGGATGCAGGTGGCAGCAGCTAACTCCCAGGTACACCGCCAGGGAGTTTTTACTGCTAGGTGAACATCGGCATCAGGTGAAAGAAACTGCCCATTTGTTTCAGCCTCAGGCCGGAAATCGAACCCAGGGGCTCTTTATGTATGCTGTTCATCAATCTGTGCTTGCAAGGTTGAGCTCTGTTCCTAGCCCCCGGCTCCCGAACAATTTCTAGTTCAATGCAATGACTCAATTCCCACGTTCCAGTTACTGACAATTCGAACACAGTTCGAAAATGAGGAACAGCAAATTGGACATTAACTGAAATTAGGGATTTAATGAGTTGGAGAGATACCAGCAAGGGAGCTTTTCAGAGCCAGAGTTATAATGAGACATAACGTGTTGATTATTACATGTAATTATCCCTCATTACTGCCTGGGTGATGACTCTAATTAATACAACGTCCTCCTTGTTAGGCATTGTTGGTCTCGGCGTGTATTGGACGCCTCTCTTGCCACAGTGACAGTAGAGATATAGAGGGGCTCTAGAGGACGGGTCCGCTGCCAGAGTGACAGTATAGATATAGAGGGGCTCTAGAGGACGGGTCCGCTGCCAGAGTGACAGTATAGATATAGAGGGCTCTAGAGGACGGGTCCGTTGCCAGAGTGACAGTATATAGAGGGGGGCTCTAGAGGACGGGTCCGTTGCTAGAGTGACAGTATAGATATAGAGGGCTCTTGAGGACGGGTCCTCAAGAGGCCTCAAGAGGTCCGCTGCCAGATCGACAGTAGAGATATAGAGGCCATTTGATCTAAACCTATCCTGACATATCCTAATCTAGACCAAAGTATAAATCAAATTCTAATGCATAAGGAATAATTCATGAGTAAATTCAGGTTTCTAATGCAAAGTATTCATCAATATTGATGAGTGAACGTGTCGTTTCGGCCGCAGCTTGAACGACCCTAGCTTCAGGACGAGTGGTGGAGGGACAATTTGTTACATCTGTTCATCCACCATCAACTGGAGGAGACCTGGATGTAAAGCGGCTAGCGAATCGTGTTCTAGGGAAGGGGGGAAATAAGTACTTTTGGCTTTGAGTCGAACTGCTGTAACAAAAGCTCTCATACGCGAACTTCTGTAACGAGGACTCTCATTACGGAACTTCTGTAACGAGAACTCTCACCCTGGAAATACAGGTTGGGAAATGAAGAGAGATATTATATAGATATTCTGTGCGCTTTGCTTGTGTATTTTTGTTAATGAAGTGAATAGTAAACATAAAAAAAGTTTTGCCCGCCTCCGTGTGCGGCTCTAAATGACAGTATAAAATAAAGGACTATTAGGATCCCGAACGTCAGAATGAGAAGCGGGACCAAGGAGCCAGAGCTCAACCCCCGCAAACACAACTAGGTGAGTACACACACACACACACACACACACACACACACACACACATACACACACACACACATACACACACACACACACACACACACACACACACACACACACACACACACACACACACACACACACACACACACACAAACCATTACGAAACACCTTCAGCCACAGCTGAAATTACGGACAATTTTCTTAACGCGCACATTTTTGCTTCTTGTAGGTGATACTCGCGCCTTGCCGTGTCTGAAATTGCTAGGAATTTCTGGAAAGGGAAGAGGAAAGGTGGAGAAGGAGAGACGGAGAAGGGCAGGATGGAAGAGGGGAGGGTGGAAGGGCAGGATGGAAGAGGGAAGAAGGTAAACAAGAACCCAGAATGAGGGGAAGGGGAGACTAGAGGGGAAAGAGAGGGTAAACATGGGCTAAAAAGAGAAGGTCTGGAACGGTCATTAGTAGGAGCGGAGTTAGGAGAGAGAGAGAGAGAGAGAGACAGAGAGAGACAGAGAGAGACAGAGAGAGAGAGAGAGAGAGAGAGAGAGAGAGAGAGAGAGAGAGAGAGAGAGAGAGAGAGAGAGAGAGAGAGAGAGAGAGAGAGAGAGAGAGAGAGAGAGAGAGAGAGAGAGAGAGGGGACAGAGTGGAAAAGTAGAACATGTGACGGGAAAGAATTAATCAGCAAGAATGGAGAGACATGAATAGCACAAAAACGAACAAGCGAAAGGAGAGATGGAAAAAACATCCATGGAGGAAAATGGAACAAGAAGAAAGAGGAACAGACAGAAATGATATAGTGCTCCATAAAATATATTTATTCATTGGTCTGTTGTGCAATTAATCTATAATTATCTCTCTGGGTCATCAAAGTTAAAGTCTGTCTTCTATATATGTTTATCATTTAATATGTCCCAAGTTCCACGTGCGTCTGTCTGTTAATGGTCAGAGAGGACAGTTGTGAGCCCGCATTCATTTCCTTCCTTTCTTCCTCCTTCCTTCCTTCCTTCTATCCTGACCTAAAAAAAAAAATCAGTCCTCTCGCCCTGCAGATGACATTCCTACAGGCCCGGTTCCCCCTGACGAGGCAATTAGAGGTCAACGGGCGTTGAGCTGACCTCACTCAGCACCAGGGGTCACTTACAGAAGGATTTAGGGAGCGCCCCCTTACCTTCAAACAGCTGTGTACATACACACAACCTCCGAGCAGAGCGTGCGTGTGAATTTTGTAAATAATCCCGAAACTCAAAATCGTTCTGAAAGTTATGTAGTGAATAATGGTTTGTTTACACGCTGTGACAGCTGGCTTTTGGTGGTGGTGACAGCTGGCTCTGGGTGGTGGAGTAGGTAACTGCAGCTGGTTCTAGGGGTGGTGGCTGCAGCTGGCTCAGGAATGTGAGTGGTTGCAGCTGGCTCAGGGTCGGGGCAGCACCAGTAGGCTGAAAGGCCCCAATGAGGCAGCTGCAGGCGGATGAAGAGGACTCGGGTCCATTGTCTAGTTGATATCGGTGAAATGCCTCAGAGTTTGTCTCTTGGGACCCTCCACACACCCCCTCCCTTCACCCCTAAACCCATCCCCCCTGCCCCTGCCCCCCTCCCTCCCTTATAATCCCCCACCCCCTCCCCCCTTTCCCGACTACGTTCCTTCACTCCCCCCCCCCCTCTTCTCTATACATAGCCTTGACCGCCCTCTGTACTCTCTACCTTGAGGTTACCTTGAGGTGCTTCCGGGGCTTAGCGTCCCCGCGGCCCGGTCGTCGACCAGGCCTCCTCTACACACAACTTTCAAAATTATAATGATTTCAAAGCTGTCTTGAACGTTTCAAGAAAAAAAATTGATTTCATGCTTTCATTATTTTAAAAAATAATGAAAATAATTTTAAATACAGCAAATATAATAATATAAGATGGATATATTTTTTTCAGTTCAAACAAACTTTTAAATCCTCTATTATATCCACATTCTCAGGATGAAATTTAGTGGAAGACGAAAAAAAAGTAATTCTAAATGTGGGACGCCATATATATGTGTATATATATGTCCCACGAGCCAGAGGGATTTGTTTACAAAGGGATAAGGGATCGAGGCGGGGGTCGAGGGAAAACGATCCACACCTCTTTGGGGGTCGCTGCGGGGCGCCGGGTATAGGGACGAAGGGTGGGATCTAGGAGGCCGCCGGCTCTCTGATGCGATTTTGTTTTGGCCATAATTCCGATGTCGCGGTATTTATACCGCGAAATTATATTTGAGTTTTGGAGTTATTGTGTTATCTCTCTCTCTCTCTCTCTTAGGAAGTAATTACGTAAGTGTTGTTATAGGATGAAAGGTTCGTTCGTGGTGTCTTGTGTAGTTCGTATGAAGCTTTGAGGCTTCGGATTGTTTTATCACACACACACACACACACACACACACACACACACACACACACACACACACACACACACACACTCTGTCCTCTGGTGTGCTGCCCGTCGTCAAAACAAAGGACTGTGTTTTGTCCGTTGTTTTACGTTGTTTTACGTTGGTTGGTTCACGATGTACCTGACAAATACTGACTACAAAACTCTACATGAGTCAGTATTTGGACCTGTTCGAGGATATGTCTCACAGCGCTTCGCTTACTCTTCAGTTCTAAACGTAAACACTCCCTGAATCATCGTAACTAAAACACCTAACCTAACCTAATCTAGATCTAACCTAACCTAACCTAATCTAGATCTAACCTAACCTAACTTAGCCTTGATCTAACTATACGTAAACCCACGATATATAATAATATTAATTTACATTTCAGTATGAACGTTTGTTATCATACTGTGTAGAAGATTCATCCTGTCAGTTGGTTGTCTGCTGAATAAGTGCAGACTTATTCTGCACTAAGTAATGAATAACTAAATAACTATCCTGAACTGCACTTAGTAAAAACTATTTGGTTGGAGGCTGAGTTGCTGTATTATGCACTCCATATGACTGGCATTTGTGTGTGTGTGTGTGTGTGTTTACTATTTTTTGGATTAACTATTTGTGCCTGTAGAATGGTGCTGTTAGCTCTTGGACCCCGCCTTTCTAATCAATCTATTTTTTTCTCTTATGTTTACTACATATATTTCTCTCTAACATGCGCGCGCGAACACACGCACACACACACATACACACACACACACACACACACACACACACACACACACAAAGGATGTAAAGCAGAGAGAGAGAGAGAGAGAGAGAGAGAGAGAGAGAGAGAGAGAGAGAGAGTCAACTGTCATGAAAGGCGAGAGAAACCCACGTGCATGAAGAGGTCAAGCCAGCTGTCATTTTACCTGTGATTGCCCTGTGATCAGCTTCGCGAGTTTCTCAGCTCGGGCAATGAAGTTCAACAAATTTCTTTACGGGCTTCTGTTGTGGTGGTTCTGTCGGGGCGAATCATTTGGGTTCCGCGGTTCTGCACCCGTCAGTAGGGTTCAACCCCCGTCAGTAGGGTTCTAAACCCGTCAGTAGGGTTCTAAACCCGCCAGTAGGATTCAACACCCGTCAGTAGACGGATCTAGACCTCTTCCTACACCTCTTCCGACCTCTACCACTCTCATACTCCTATCCAAACCAACCTCTTACGATCCAACCCCCCTCCCCTCCCTTTTCCCTCCTCGCCTCCTATCCCCCCCTCCCACCATGCCCCATTCCTTCCCTCTCCCTCCCACACTTCCGCATTACTTCGGGAAAGTTGACTTAGGGGGCTGGAGCCGCTACCACATGAGCGACTCGCTGTTGAAGTGGCAAAGGCTGTGCCATTGTCTATTGTGTGGAGCTTGAGGTGGAAGTGGGGGGTGGGGTGGAAAGGTTGGGGGGAGGGGGTGGGAGGAATGTAAGGTAAGAGAGGTGGGGGGGGGGGTTGGAATGAGGAGTGGTGAGGGGGGAGGGGGGAAGCCAGCTGTGAACACCACCTTTGTCACCTTCAAGACACTGCCTGGGGTAAGCCTAGTGGGTGATGGATGATGGGAGTGGTGATGATGGTGGTGGTGATGGGGGGGAGGGGGTTTGGGGGGGATTGCGTGCCCGCAGATGATGGTGATGTCGATGCTTGAAATTGGGGATGGTGATACACACACACACACACACACACACACACACACACACACACACACACACACACACACACACACACACACACACACACACACAAGACAGAGACAGGCAGGTGTAGCTGGTAAGGTGCTCCAGTGGATAAGGGAGTATCTAAGCAATAGGAAGCAGAGAGTTACGGTGAGGGGTGAGACCTCCGATTGGCGTGAAGTCACCAGTGGAGTCCCACAGGGCTCTGTACTCGGTCCTATCTTGTTTCTGATATATGTAAATGATCTCCCGGAGGGTATCGATTCATTTCTCTCAATGTTTGCGGACGATGCTAAAATTATGAGAAGGATTAAAACAGAAGAGGACTGTTTGAGGCTTCAAGAAGACCTAGACAAGCTGAAGGAATGGTCGAACAAATGGTTGTTAGAGTTTAACCCAACCAAATGTAATGTAATGAAGATAGGTGTAGGGAGCAGGAGGCCAGATACAAGGTATCATCTGGGAGAGGAAATTCTTCAGGAGTCAGAGAAGGAAAAAGACTTGGGGGTTGATATCACGCCAGACCTGTCTCCTGCAGCACATATCAAGCGGATAACATCAGCGGCATATGCCAGGCTGGCCAACATACGAACGGCATTCAGAAACTTGTGTAAAGAATCATTCAGAACTTTGTATACCACATATGTCAGGCCAATCCTGGAGTATGCAGCCCCAGCATGGAGTCCATATCTAGTCAAGGATAAGACTAAACTGGAAAAGGTTCAAAGGTTTGCCACCAGACTAGTACCCGAGCTGAGAGGTATGAGCTACGAGGAGAGACTACGGGAATTAAACCTCACTTCGCTGGAAGACAGAAGAGTTAGGGGGGACATGATCACCACATTCAAGATTCTGAAGGGGATTGATAGGGTAGATAAAGACAGTCTATTTAACACAAGGGGCACACGTACTAGGGGACACAGGTGGAAACTGAGTGCCCAAATGAGCCACAGAGATATTAGAAAGAACTTTTTTAGTGTCAGAGTGGTTGACAAATGGAATGCATTAGGAAGTGATGTGGTGGAGGCTGACTCCATACACAGTTTCAAGTGTAGATATGACAGAGCCCGATAGGCTCAGGAATCTGTACACCTGTTGATTGACGGTTGAGAGGCGGGACCAAAGAGCCAGAGCTCAACCCCCGCAAACACAACTAGGTGAGTACAACTAGGTGAGTACACACACACATACACACACACATATATATACACACACACGCATATCCACACAATCCCACACATATGCACACATGTATTCGCATACACAAATATTGATATTCTCTCTCTCTCTCTCTCTCTCTCTCTCTCTCTCTCTCTCTCTCTCTCTCTCTCTCTCTCTCTCTCTCTCTCTCTCTCTCTCTCTCTCTCTCTCTCTCTCTCTCTGTCTTAAGAGAGCACTAAGACTGAGAGGGGAGAGAACCAGTTACTAACGAGAAAAATAATCTCAGTGACCCAAACGAACCATTCAGTGACCCAAGAGAACCAATCAGTGACCCAAAGGAACCAGTTAGTGACGGGAAAACCGGTCAGTAACGTGCTAATCTGTCGTACTTCTATTAATGGTGTGGTGCCACTTATGAGAGGCCTTCCTTCGTGGTTCTGGGCGGGGGCGTGGTTCTGGGTTGGGGGCGTGGTTCTGGGTTGGGGGCGTGGTTCTGGGCCCGGGGGGGGCGTGGTTCTGGCCGGGGGGCGTGGTTCTGAAAGGAGAGCCAAGAACCGCGACTGCGAATGAAGCCACAAGTAATGTGGGTTGTTGTCACGACTCTTGACTTGTAAATTGTGACTCTTGACTTGTAAATTGTGACTCTTGATTTGTAAATTGTGACTCTTGATTTGTAAATTGTGACTCTTGACTTGTAAATTGTGACTCTTGACTTGTAAATTGTGACTCTTGATTTGTAAATTGTGACTCTTGATTTGTAAATTGTGACTTTTGACTTGTAAATTGTGACTCCTGATTTGTAAATTGTGACTCTTGACTTGTAAATTGTGACTCTTGACGCGTAAATTGTGACTCTTGACGCGTAAATTGTGACTCTTGACTTGTAAATGGTGACTCTTGACTTGTAAATTGTGACTCTTGACTTGTAAATGGTGACTCTTGACTTGTAAATTGTGACTCTTGACTTGTAAATGGTGACTCTTGACTTGTAAATGGTGACTCTTGACTTGTAAATGGTGACTCTTGACTTGTAAATAGTGTTGAGATTGTTTTATTCACACAGGGGTGCAGTAGGTATAGTGTTGATGTAGTTATAGTGACAACATATCGGCCACATATCAGCCCACATATCGGTCACATATATCACTGTAGATACCATATATCATCTCAGCTTTCTACACACGAAGGCTCTATCTATTTTGAGGGCTCTATTTATCTATCTACAGTTCTTTATCTACAGGCTTTTTAGCTCTATCTACAGTCATTTGAGGGACAGCCGCCTGGGTTTATACGAAATAATGAATATGTATGTTAAATATGTATTTTATATGTAAAATTTTAAACGTAAGACGATTATTCGGTGACTACTCTAGACCAGGATGGCTATGTGGCACTTGGAAGGGATATGAGGACAAGGAGTTGAGGTAGAACAGATGGAAGGAATGGTACCCAACCGCTTGGACCATCGGGAATCGAACGCCGATCTGCAACGAGGGCGGCCACGGTTGTGCCGACGAGTCCGAGTGGAGAAAACTTTAAAGCAATTGATGGAATTAATAATGCTCTATACATGAAGAGTCGTCGTTGTTAGAGTGATAGAGTTCTAAGATTGTGGCTTCTATTCACTGATTCGCTAATATTGGATATTAATGAAGTTTTAGTATGTGTTCTCACGTAGTTGTGCTTGCAGGTGGCGTGGTTTACTGCTTGCTTGATCCCGCGTCGAGTAGTGATAGAGGCCGGGTGAGAGAACGGGGTGTGGATATCGAGGGATCGAACCAGGACCTGATGGATGTAGATTGCTAAACCGTAAGGCCAGAAATGTGGGTCGCCCTAGTGAGGTGCCACGTCTCAAACACCTGATGAATTGACACTGGATTATACATATATTTTATACATATAGATGCTATTAAAGCAAGGCGAATATACATGCTATAGAAGGACCTAAATACACCGTCACACACAGGACTACACATTGACAAGTGTAGCATAGTGTTGACAAAGTGTTGGGGTCCAGGACTGGAAGAGATAACAAGAGGTATCAGATATCATGTGAATTATATCGAAATTTTGAAACCCAGATTGTGAAAACCGCTTGAAATAACCCAGTCCACATACATGAGGTTTAACGAAAGCGTAGAGCATCCGGCCCCGTCCAACCGGACTCCTGATCGACGCTCCGGATGTCATTATTAGTAGAGGTCTAACGAGGGCTTAACGAGTGGAATCAAAATAGGACACTGAAAATATACATCCAAATTAATGCACGAAACCAAGGGGCCAGAGTTAGATAAGTTGACATTTAGACATTAAACAGACGACACCCCTGGTTAGGAAAGTGTTGCAGAACTATTGACGCATCAATAAAGTGTTGCAGAAACGTTGAAGCTTCAATAAAGTGTTGCAGAAACGTTGAAGCTTCAATAAAGTGTTGCAGAACTATTGAAGCATCAGTAAAGTGTGGCAGAAACGTTGAAGCAACAATGAAGTGTTGCAGAAACGTTGAAGCTTCAATAAAGTGTTGCAGAACTATTGAAGCATCAGTAAAGTGTGGCAGAAACGTTGAAGCAACAATGAAGTGTTGCAGAAACATTGAAGCAACAATAAAGTGTTGCAGAAACTTTGAAGCAACAATAAAGTGTTGCAGAAACATTGACGCAACAATAAAGTGTTGCAGAAACATTGACGCAACAATAAAGTGTTGCAAGTAACACAAAGAAACCAACTCTTTTGAACGTTTTAAGTATGGATTGATTAAGCACAAAAAATGGATTGGTTGGATGGATATAAACAAGAGCTGCTTATATCCATGTGTGTCAATAGGATATATCCCATTAGCTCTCATGGGTCAATGGGATACAGGCAGACACCTTTATTCTTATCTTCATGTGTGTCTTATGTCTTATCTTCTTATCTTTATTCTTATCTTCCTTGACCTCACTTTAACCCAGAGGTCACTTAACCCCGGGAACCAGCAAATCAATTATTTTCAAGCGCGGTGATGGCAATCTATAGGTCGGGCTGGATCAAGCAGACTCGTGTGGAAATTCAACCACTAAAAAGCTTTTAAATGATCGTATTTTTCCCGCCCTTTCCTCCACCCCCATGACCGCTGAGGCCTGCGGAGCACCTCGGCCAGGCTTTCCCTGACGATTTCACGACCAGGTCACCCCCTGAAGGCTATTAAACTTGAAACTATTCTACTTCATGGAGCAAGAAATTAGTTGTTATCGCAAGATAGATTTGAACTCCACCTCCTGGTCCCCGCCTCTTAACCTTCGCTCTGCTTGTTTAGTCGTTTCGTGAAAGACTTGAGGTCTTTCATGCCTGCCATTTGAATTTCTTGTAGTTAAACCTCTTACGGAAAACCTCCCTGTGCATGTAACTTTCATCTGTAAACTCTTGTTTGGTTCCTTACCTTGCCAGTCTGTCCCTGTTGACCTTGTCTTCACCTTTGACTACTTTATACGTCGTGGTCATGTGTATGTAGGTGTGCTCACCAACGTACTCATCTGGACGTTTATGTTGGATCAAGCGTTTGATATTATGCCCCGTGCGCATGTACTTACTTAACAAAGCTTGTTGGGGCCAAGCTTCAGCTCCTGGGTTCCGCTATTCCAACTGTCGATTGTCTAAAGCAATGACTTGCGATCCCTGTTTATGTCATACCTTGTTTTAAGCTCTGGCAACCACTTGGGCTGGACGGTAGAGCGATGATCTCGCTTTATGCAAGTTGACGTTCAATCCCCGACCGTCCAAGTGATTGGGCACCATTCCTTTTCCCCTCGTTCCATCCCAAATCCTTATCCTGATCGCTTCCCAGTGCTATATAGTCGTAATGACTTGGTGCTTTCCCGATACCAGAGATTCAGCACCGCTCCTGTGCCAGGTAAGTTACGGGCTCACCACAGCCCGTGCTACTTGGAACTTGTTCCGAGTCGCTGAATCTATAACAACAACAACAACAGGTGCTTCCCCCCCCCCTCATAGTTCCCATCCCTTGTCCCTGTTCCTTCACTCCGTCTTCCCATCCCATTTTGTGTCTTGTCCTAACCGCTTCCTGGTCATACTGTCTTATTGCTACCTTACCTTGAGGTTACCTTGAGGTGCTTCCGGGGCTTAGCGTCCCCGCGGCCCGGTCGTCGACCAGGCCTCCTGGTTGCCGGACTGATCAACCAGGCTGTTGGACGCGGCTGCTCGCAGCCTGACGTATGAGTCACAGCCTGGTTGATCAGGTATCCTCTTGATAATTACATGTTTCCTCACATCCTTGTGTCTCACACCTGCGAGTCTAGCTTCCAGGTTCTTTTGTTGCGTTGTTAGTCAACATTATTTACACTTTTGTTTATCTGTTTCATCTATTGCTCTCAGTATTTTTATGTCTGGATCATGTTCCCTCTATTTCATCTATCTTCCAGGGTCCTTAAGCCCTTAAGGTTTGTCCTTTTTTTCACAGCCCCGCTTCTGTGCCAGGTAAGTCCAGAACGGGTTCACCATAGCCCGTGCTACTTGGAACTTTTTGTTCCAAGTAGCACGGAACAACAACTTGTCCTTTTAGAGTAAGTTGCAAGACTCCCAGAGAATTTTTATCAGTTTAAGCTTTATACTTTTTGAGGCGTTGGGTGCACGTTGATGGTCGACATTGCAGCTCTGGTCGGACATACGCTGGAGATAATATTTTGAACGCATCCTCGGTTAGGTTACTGAAGCCTGTCGACATGTTTACAAGCTTACTATATGCATCTGTGTGTGTGTGTGTGTGTGTGTGTGTGTGTGTGTGTGTGTGTGTGTGTGTGTGTGTGTGTGTGTGTGTGTGTGTGTGTGTGTGTGTGCATCATAGCAGCAACAGACGGTGAACGAAGCCCCGCACATCTTGTCCGGATAAGGGGGGAGGTTGTGGGGAAGAGGAGAAAGGGGGGGGGGGAAGAGATTGGGAATAGGCGGCGTAGAAGAATGGAAGATAAAAATGAGATGAAAGGAAAACATAACTCAAAGGAAGAACAAGGAGAAGAAGAAAGAGTAGGGGGTGATATTGGAGGAATGGAATGGGTAAAAAAAAGAGATGAGAGTAACAAAAGAATGATTAAGTAGTTAGGACAGACAGAGAGCCTCCTTTTCCACCCCCCCCCCCCCCTCCTTATCTATAGCTTTGTCTGACCATTACTCCGCCCCTTCTTCCCATTATCTTCCCCCCCCTCCTCCCCTTGTAACCCCCCCTTCACCCCCTCTACCCCTATTCCCCCCCCCCCCCCCATCAACATACTGGGTCCCCGTGATTGCTTCACAGTTAATAAATCTTCCCTTCTTGAACATATATTTTTTTCTTTACTTAACACCTACTTTTGTCCTTCTTTAATACCTGTATGCACACACAGCATATATTTTTGCGCATGCATAATGTAACACATACATGCATAAGTATATACATACATACACAGTTTCAGTGTCAGAGTAGTTAATAAATGGAATGCATTAGGCGGTGATGTGGTGGAGGCTGACTCCATACACAGTTTCAAATGTAGATATGATAGAGCCCAGTAGGCTCAGGAATCTGTACACCAGTTGATTGACAGTTGAGAGGCGGGACCAAAGAGCCAAAGCTCAACCCCCGCAAGCACAATTCGGTGAGTACAATTAGGTGAGTACAAGTACATACATATATATATATATACATAAATATATGTATATATATGGGAAGAGAGAACAAAGTGGCATCCTTCTAAAACATAACCTTGAAGGTTCTCCAGACCCTAATCATGGGGACTCTCACGGGACAGCTAGACAAAAGTTGTCACTGCCTCTAAACTCTAACCTGAATTCATCCCACAGAACATTATGCCCTCCACACACTTGCCTAGAGTTTATCGAGAGGATGACAGCTGACCAGCGACCCAAGGCAAACTAGCCCACGATCTACGTGAGACCTAATCTTGAGTATGCAGCGCCGGCATGGGGACCCCCTTCGTAAACATTAATTACTCTTTAAAAGTCCAATGATATGTAACAGGGTTCGTGGCTAAGTTGAGGGAAGACTGAGCTATGACGAAAGTCTAAGGGAACTAGATCTCACCATACTGGAGGAAAGAGAGCAATAGGGCAGACATGATAACGACATACAGGATTCTTAGATGTTCTGACTAAGCAGGCAAAGAAGCAGTCATCAGACCTAGGAACAGCACGCCGAGGGGAACAGTGATGTAAATTAGAGACAGATGCGTGATAGAAATATTAGAAAAAATACTTGTTTGGTGTTAGAGTTGTAAATATATATATCGAATAGTTTCGAGGAAAAAGAGTGTTGAAACTAACTCATTGCACTAATTCATATATAAATATGAAAGGAAAAAACATGGTAATGGAGTCATTGCACTGAACTACAAGTTGTTCAGAAGGCGAGACTAAGAACTAAGGTACAATTTTGCAAGGCTATTTATATGAGTACAAAATAATACGTATATGCATACATACATTAATTTATATATAAATGCATATAATAAATGCATATGCATTCATAAAGGCAATTTATATAATATAATAAATGCATATGCATTCATAAAGGCAATTTATATATAAATGCATATACATTCATAAAGGCAATTTATATATAAATGCACATAATAAATGCATATACATTCATAAAGGCAATTTATATATAAATGCACATAATAAATGCATATACATTAATAAAGGCAATTTATATGTAAATGCATATACATTCATAAAGGCCTATATACATTCATACATTCCTGGACGGAACATCACAAAAAAACGTGATTGAGTTAAGTACAATTAAGCACAAGGAAAGAGAAACGAGAAATCTAAGCGCTTTCGTAATTTACTACATAAAAGAAAGCACTCGCAATATGTGTTAATCATCCCTTGTGATCATTTTCACGCATACACACTCAACCTATCCTCACCCGTTCATACATCAGAAAACATGTAAATACGTGCCTGCATACATACACGCAAAGATACATACATGACTGGTGTGTTTAAACGGTTGGTATACACGGAGGAGAGACTTGTGACGCCTGAGGCAAACATACACACACATTGAGTTTCATTAGAAATCTGCTTCATTGGTGTGTGGTCTCGGCCGGGTCAAGTCATTAACGGGTGATGGGCGGCGAGGAGGAGGTGGGAAAGGAGGAAGGAATGAAAGGGAGGGGGACAAAATAAGAGTGGGAAAGGGAAGGAAGGGTACAGGGCAGCTTTAGGGCAGCTGGACACATCAACAAGATGTCATTTAAGGTAACACCTGGATGTTAGGGGGGGGGGGGGCCCGCCACTCCACCCAACACGTGCAGGAAAAAAGGAAAGGAAAATCAACCACCTTGGAGATCAGACGCTTGTCCTGGTCGTCCTGCGCATGTACGCCTCTCCTGTAAGGGAAAATCTGATCAGGAAAAGATATTCCTGCCTAAAAGAGAGAAAATAAAAGTAGAGCTGAAAATGGGCGACGTGAAAGGTGTTTACAAATAAAAATAAAAGAGAATTCGAGGTAACGAGGTCGAAGAGGACAAACAGGTGAGAGGCGACGAGCGTCTTCTTGACGAGCTCAGGTACCAGCAAGGTATTTATTTGTTCTTTTTTTGTGTGTTTTTGCTTTTTTTTCCTGCTATCTTTTTCACTCACAATGCATGTTATCATACACCTAAAGTTACATATCGCGAGAAAAATATGTATTTTGTATTGCGACTCCTTTTTTTTTATCTTTTTTTTGTGGGGGAATGTTTCGGAACTTGTTGAATTGTTCGCCAATATTTGTGAAATTAAGCAAGGTAGGTTTGTGACTTTTGGCAACTAGCTCCTAGAAGGTAATTACGAAGGTGCACGCGAGCGAGCGCGCGCGTGCGGGTGTTTCCTCCCCCCCCCCTTTCCCTCCTTCTCCCCCCCCTCACCCAATCACCTCCCCTCAAGGATTTATCAACGCTGAACCAACAGTTTACCAGCGCTCCAGCGACGTTTAATTAACGTCAGTTCAACGTTTTCAACGTCTTTTTGTCCAAATTTGGCTTGAGGTCTAATGAGGGGCCATTAGCGGCTGGGTCCGGCTGCAGCTCCTGGCCCCCGGCTCTTTACCCCGTCACTCACCCGCAACTTACAATAAGTAAACCCATTAGACACAGAAATCACAATTGCGTGATGCATCAAATGAACAAATCCACAAGGGCCGTGGCGAGGATTCGAACCCTGCAGTCGGAGAACCTGCTTGTTCATTTGGTGCATCACGCAGTTGTGATTTCTGTGTGTAATGAAGTAAGGGCGAAGAAGGAGAACGGCGTGTTGACATAGCTCGAGGGTATGGGGAGAGTTGTGTAAAACCCTGGTTTGTGTCTCGGAGAGGCTGCAGGATCCAGTAAGTTCAGTAGAACGTCGGTTTCAACTCCTTTTGACCATGTCGTAGCTCAGTCGATTAAGGCAGCGTCTGGGATGCTCTTGGACGCAGATTCGAATCCTCGTCACGGCCCTTGTGGATTTGTTCAAGTAAACCCCATGGATATCCAAAATCAACGTCGTATGAACGTTGAAGTAATGCTGACAAGTTTGATTCGACGTCGAACCAGCGCCACGCTTCGATCCCGTGCCCACTGGGTAAGCCTTCGTGATAAGTTGCATCCGAGGGAACAC
The DNA here is from genome assembly GCF_040958095.1 of Procambarus clarkii. Lineage (NCBI taxonomy): Eukaryota > Metazoa > Arthropoda > Malacostraca > Decapoda > Cambaridae > Procambarus > Procambarus clarkii. Next base: position 8,296,589 of record NC_091243.1, on the reverse strand, counting down.
ACGACATTACCACAACCTTTTAAATGATCAATTTCCTTGTTGTAACTTTGTAACAAGGTGATGGAAGTTAAGATATCGCTGTGGCTGGGTTGTAATGTTTGTTGGGAAGATAGGAGCTGGAGCAGTTCCTGTTCCAGAAACAGACAGAGCAGGAACTGAAGAAAATGTTAAGCGTTTGTCTACAAGAAACTGTGTTAATGGTTTTTTTCTCTCTCTCTCTCTCCGTGTGTGTCATCAGAGATTGGCTTGCTCTCGCCTCAGGATTTGGCCTGATCCACGCTTCTTTTTTGTGGCTCTGACACACACACACACACACACACACACACACACACACACACACACACACACACACACACACACACACACACACACACACAGTGATGTGGTGGAGGCTGACTCCATACACAGTTTCAAATGAAGATATGATAGAGCTCGAGAAGCTCAGGAATCTGTATACCAATAGATTAACTATTGAAAGGCGGGACCAAAGAGCCGAAGCTCAACCACCGCAAACACAACTAGATGAGTACACACACACACACACGGTTGCTGTATCAGCAGACTTGCGACAGCAGCTTCGAGGCGCAATAATCGAATTGAATGATACAGGAGAAGATGCCCAAGGGGCGAGCCTTGAAGTGGGGACAGCTGAAGAAAAGTCAGCGAGAGGAAAACGCTGAAGTGAGTACTCTAGGTGAGTACCTCCAGGTGAACACCTCCAGATGGCTTTCAGACAGAAACGTATTACAAGGGGTATAAGTACCTGGCAGGTGACGACGGCGGGCGGTCATAGTCTGTGCTCCTGTACCCCTCCCCACCTCCCCTTCCTTCCCACCTCCCCTTCCTTCCCACCTCCCCTTCCTCCCCTTCCTCCCCTTCCTCCCCTTCCTCCCCTTCCTCCCCTTCCTCCCCATACCCACTATCTGCTTACTCTCCTCTCCTCTCCCCCATCTGCTCCCCTCTCTCTCCCTCCGGACGTTCAGAGCGTGCACGTGAAACCCTTCAGGACAAGAGGAAGTGTAGGGAGGGACAGGAGACGTGCTGGGTGGAAGAGAAGGAGGAACGGTGGCACAGAAAGAAAGGGAAGGGAACAGCAGGTCATGGGAAGGGGTTGAAGGAAAGATATGGAAATGAGAGAGGGAGGAGAGAGAGAGGGAGAGAGAGAGAGAGAGAGAGAGAGAGAGAGAGAGAGAGAGAGAGAGAGAGAGAGAGAGAGAGAGAGAGAGAGAGAGAGAGAGAGAGAGAGAGAGAGAGAGAAGGAATGTAAAAAGTTAAGTAGAGTAGCGGAAAATCACATTGGGGAAACATGAAGATAATACGTAGGAAAGATGAGGTTAAGAAAAGAGGAAAGAAGCGTGTGTGTGTGTGTGTGTGTGTGTGTGTGTGTGTGTGTGTGTGTGTGTGTGTGTGTGTGTGTGTGTGTGTGTGTGTGTGTGTGTGTGTGTGGATGGATGTGGACCCTCGGATAACTCTCCATAGTGCGTTGAATTCTCTCAATCAAAACAAAAAAAATACAAATCAAGTTCTGCCTTTTGTCATACAGATATCAGCTGATAGTCTGAATATAATATATTAATCTGACTTGTACTGACAATTTGCATAGTATTGTAATTTCTTTATTTTCCATTTGTGAAATGAACATTTAACTTTAAATTGGAAAGTTCTGAGTCGAATTCTTCAAAGTTTACATTTTAATTATTTGAATTATTTTATTGCCAAATTAATAATAATTATCAAGATAATAATGATAATAATAATAATTAATTGTATTATTTTATTATTATTTTTATTGCTGTAGTTTGTACCGTTGTTGAAGTATATGATGTATGTTTATACAATGTTTCTGTAATTATTCTTCCTTGTATATATTCCCTACGTTCCCTCATATTTCTTTCTCCCTTATTCCTTCCCCCCCTTTGCTCTGCCCTCCCTATATCCTCCCCACGCTCCCTATCTACATTCTCTTCACTCTAACTTCCCTCTTTTTCACCCTTTTTCCCCTTCTGCTTCCCTCCTTCCATCCTCACTTCCCTTCCTTTCCTCCCTCAGTTTCTCCCTTCCTTCTTTCTCCCTCCCTTCTCTCTCTCCACTGCTAGTCAAGTTACTTTAAGTACCCTTGATGATGGTACTCTCTCCTGTACCTTGTACCGTTGTGTGTTCACGTACCGTGGATCATTATTGTTCTTGGGTCCTGTAATCGTTATGTATTCTTGTAGTTTGTGATTGTATTGCTATGTATTCTTGTAGGCTGAGGCTCTGTGTATTCTTGTAGAAATTGATATGTCAGTTTTGAGTGCGTGTTTGTCAGCATTTGGGGAGTCTAGTGTGTGTTAGTGAGCATTTGGTGGGTAAAGTGCGTGTCAGTAAGCTTGGAGAGGTCTCTAGTGCGTGTCAGTAAGCTTGGGGGTGTCTCTAGTGCGTGTCAGTAAGCTTGGGGGGGTCTCTAGTGCGTGTCAGTAAGCTTGGGGAGGTATCTAGTGCGTGTCAGTAAGCTTGGAGATGTCTCTGCTGCGTGTCAGTAAGCTTGGGGAGGTCTCTAGTGCGTGTCAGTAAGCTTGGGGAGGTCTCTAGTGCGTGTCAGTAAGCTTGGGGAGGTCTCTGGTGCGTGTCAGTAAGCTTGGAGAGGTCTCTGGTGCGTGTCAGTAAGCTTGGGAGGTCTCTGGTGCGTGTCAGTAAGCTTGGGAGGTCTCTTTTGCGTGTCAGTAAGCTTGGGAGGTCTCTGGTGCGTGTCAGTAAGCTTGGGAGGTCTCTGGTGCGTGTCAGTAAGCTTGGGAGGTCTCTGGTGCGTGTCAGTAAGCTTGGGAGGTCTCTAGTGCGTGTCAGTAAGCTTTACTCTAAGCGGAGCCGGTGGCTGAGCGGACAGAACACTGGACGCGTGATCCTGTGGTCCCGGGTTCGATCCCGGGCGCCGGCGAGAAACGATGGGCAGAGTTTCTTTCAACCTGATGCCTTTTTTACCTAGCAGTAAATAGATACCTGGGAGTTAGTCAGCTGTCACGGGCAGCTTCCTGGGGATGGAGGCCTGGTCGAGGACCGGGCCGCGGGGACACTAAAGCCCCGAAATCATCTCAAGATAACCTTAAGATCTCAATATAACCTTTTGTTGTCTTCTACTATCATATCTACTTCTACTATCATATCTACTTCTACTATCATGTTTTGTTTTGGTCTTTTCTCTCCTCTACTTACCATCTTCTGTTCTCTTCTTTACATCTTTACTCATCTTCGTGCCATCTTGTCTCATCTTCTTGCTATCTTCTTGTCATCTACTTGCCATCTTCTGTCAAGAACTTGCCATCTTCCTTTCCTATTATTGTTATCTTCTGTCCTCTTCTTGCCGTCTTTTGTATCATCTTGCCGACTTTGGTCATCTTCTTACTATCTTCTGTCCTCGTCTCCTGCTATCTTGGGCTTCCTGTCCCCTTTAAATGGATATCCTTCACGCCTGCTTCCTCTGTCGCCAGCACGTCTCTCAGGGCGACAGACAGGGACCTAAGCCTCCCTGAACGACCCCATTCCTCTTGTAACCCTTAGGAAGAGGTGGGAATAAGACCCATTTTTGGGCTGCTGCAGACCTTACATTAAGACCTATATACGTCTTTGTAGCTGAGGCCTCTTAGGCTTTACGGAACAACTCAAGGGAAGCTAAGACTTTGCTATATAAAGTCTATATCTATAAAGTCTATATATATCTATAAAGAAGATTTGCTGTTTTATTCCGAGAAAAACAAAATATGTATTATATTTTCTCCCTAGAGGAATCACTAGAACAATTATTTTTTGTTTTGTCTGAGAAAAATCCCGTGAACAATATTTTTTTTGTCTTTTCCTGAGAAAAAGTCTGAGAAAAATATACATTTTTGAATGTTTTTACCCATGAAAAATCACAATTTTTATTTTTATTTTCTCCCAAGGACAATCCAGCAATTTTTTCTGTTACTTTCTTCCGTGAAAAATTGGGATAATGAAAGCAGTTTGGAGCGCCTTTTGTATTTGGTCGCAGAGTGTAGCTACCTGAGAGAAAAAGTTGATGTGCTCGCTAAACAGAATCAGGATACTTAAGTCTGAACTTAAGTATGTCTCCGAACCCACCACTCAGGACACTTAAGTGTCCCGAGTGATGGTTCGGAGACATACTTAAGTTCATGTCAACAACTAGAGTGCAACCCCATAGTCTCCTGAGACTGATGGATGCCTACTACTACTACTGCTACTACTACTTAAGTCTGCACTTAAGTATGTCTCCGAACCCACCACTCAGGGCACTTAAGTGTCCCGAGTGATGGTTCGGTGACATACTTAAGTTCATGCCAAGAACCAGAGTGCAACTCAATAGTCTCCTGAGACTGATGGATGCCTACTACTACTACTTAAATCTGCACTTAAGTATGTCTCTGAACCACCTCTACGACCTAAAATTCATGTGTTACTTATAAGGAACTCACACTCAATTCTAGAGCTTCTTAGTTTCATACGGTAACAGCTGTGTTACTTTAATTTGTAATTATTTTCTCAGGCTGGTATTTCAATCTGAAGTTTTTCAGAGGACCACTTGAACATTGAACTCATTTCAACAGACACTTAAATTTTAGAAAGACTTCTTTGTAAGTGGCTCCTTTACTAGTAGAAAATCAGTAACTTTTGAAGACGTAGTGCTAAAAAAAGTAACTTCAAGGAGAAGTAACAAATGTTCATACTTTTTTGGCTCTAAATTGCTCTATCTACATATATATATTTTTATGTGTAGTAAGATGGCGTGACTCTTAAGTGAAGCGAGTTTACTACTCGTACTTGTACTTGTAAAAGATGTATTTACCTTAAATAAGATATATTTCTCAGATCCTCACATTTTTAAATTAGTAAGTAAGATAAAGCCACATTAATACAGAATTATGTATGACGAAATTAATTAACCATTTTTATTTTACTGGCCACTTCAACCAAACGTTGTATCTTTAATGGCTGTAAGATCCATTATATTGTGATGGTTGGCAACATGTTCTTCTCTTAGCCTTTAACAGAACTCTGTGACCCTTCGTTCTCCACCTCAGCCTTAACATTCAGCTGCCTCTCGAAGCCTAGAGTTGAGATGAGTTAATATCCCTTAAACCATCTTCTCCTTACACACAGAGATCACAATAACGTGATGGATCAATGAAGGTAGGATTAAGGCAGCGTCTGGTATGATCTCAGACGTAAGTTCGAATCCTCATCACGGCCCCTTGTGGATTTGTTCATCTTCTCCTTCTCCTCTACCGCTGCTCTTTACGTCCTCTTGATTCTCCCTTCTCTTCTAGCATAGTATTATCTTGAGGTTATCTTGAGATATATTTCGGGGCTTTAGTGTCCCCGCGGCCCGGTCCTCGACCAGGCCTCCACCCCCAGGAAGCAGCCCGTGACAATTGACTAACACCCAGGTACCTATTTTACTGCTAGGTAACAGGGACATAGGGTGAAAGAAACTCTGCCCATTGTTTCTCGCCGGCGCCTGGGATCGAACCCAGGACCACAGGATCACAAGTCCAGCGTGCTGTCCGCTCGGCCGACCGGCTCCTTGCCGGTATTGTTCATGCCTCAAGCACCAAGCCCTTTCAAGCATGGTCTCTCTCTCTCCTCCAGGCACGGCTGTGTGTTACTTCAGCCTGGAGTATCAGGGGACGTACGCCACCCAGAGCATCATCAGTGGCGGCTCAGATGTCAGATACCTGGAGGTGGTCATTCAGGCCGACTCAATCCCCATCTGGGGCACCTGCCACCGGAGGCTTGGCAACAATGTCATTCTCTATGACACGTGAGTATTTGGCTTCTTCAAACAGTTGAATGAGAGAATGGGAAAATGCTTGCTGTGAATGAGAGGATGGGAAAATGCTTGCTGTGAATGAGAGGATGGGAAAATGCTTGCTATGAATGAGAGGATGGGAAAATGCTTGCTATGAATGAGAGGATGGGAAAATGCTTGCTGTGAATGAGAGGATGGGAAAATGCTTGCTATGAATGAAAAGGATGGGAAAATGCTTGCTATGAATGAGAGAATGGGAAAATGCTTGCTTTGAAGATTGCCTTGGACTCGTCTTTTCAGGCTTTGATCGACAAAAAATAAATAAAAAATGAGATAGGTCAGGAGAATTTTAAAGGTTATGGGAATTTTAGAAAATGGAAGAGTTCGCATAATCACAAAATTCGAATCTCGAATCATTTTCTATCTATGTTCGCATCGCACTTTCATAAATGCTTCACACACGTACTTCAAATACAAATAATTGCCAACAGAATCAAAACACCTAACATAACCGATCCTAGGAGACCTAACTATAATAATAATAATAATTAACGTCTAATTTTCATTCACGAAGATATAGTTTATGGTTACAAAAGTGCGTCACTAGTGACGAATGCGTCTTTGGGAAAAGAGGTAACTTGATCATGATAACCGATCTGGAATATTTTGAGCTAATGGGTTCGTTATGAACAAGCTTACGATTGTAGGATTGTACAATCGAGTGTGTTAACATTTACGTATTAAACTGAGTTGAAATGTTGCCTTGAGACTGAATGGGTTAGGTCGTGGAAAGCTCCTTCACGACATGCAAATCTTGAGTGTTGAAGGCTCACCTCTTGACTTCAAGAGTGAGAGGTTCAAGGTGCTTTGTCCTGCGTCACGTAATGAAAGGTTCAAGGTTTCTCTTTTCTTGTCACGCGAGTTGAAGGCTTCAAGGTTCAACTGTGATAGTGAATTGCTGTTTTTAGGTCGAAGAGATCAAATTTCACCAGAAGTACAAACGACCAGGGGGATGGGAGTTCATTTTGAACACATTGGCAGGGTTCAGGTGCTGGGAACTCATGTTTAATGCATTGCTAGGGGTTCGAGTGCTGGGAGTGTTCAACACATTCACATTTAACGTAAAATTGCTAGGAATCAGGGGGTTAGGAGTTCATATTCAACATGATGTTAGGATCTAGGAAGGCTTAATGTCAAATAAAATCAATTTGTTGCATTATTGAGGAATATAGAATACGAATTGTATTATATATATTAGAAAATAATGTTATTTGGCATTTTGTTAATATTTTCTCAGTAACAATTTTGATCATTCAGACATTTTAATCATAGTGTGTGTGTGTGTGTGTGTGTGTGTGTGTGTGTGTGTGTGTGTGTGTGTGTGTGTGTGTGTGTGTGTGTGTGTGTGTGTGTGTGTGTGTGCGTGTGTGTGTGTGTTCATACAAGAGTATGAATATATATATAAACCATCATTAATGGAGCCTTGATGAAGCATCAGTCTCTCACTCTCACAGCATGTCTCTCACGCTCACATCATCATTCTTACACTTTAACTGCATCAGTTTCACTCTCGCAGAATCAGTGTCTCTCTCAACATCACTATCTCCCTCTCGCAACATCACTAATTCACGTTCACAGCATCCCTATCTCACGCTCATAGAATCAGTCTCTCACTTTCTCCACACCAGTCTCTCACTCTCAGAGCATCAGTCCTCACAGAATCAGTCCTCACAGCTTCCCCCATCATCTCCCTCACAGCACGGGAGGGACAGATTGCGTAAGATGCTTCCACCTGGAGTTCCGATCGCGACACATCCTGGAGGTCCACAACGAGGGCCTTCGCAAATGCTACACGAACGAAGAGGCCGCCTTGCAGACCTGCCCTACCGTCGATGACATCCGCAACAGACAGACGCGAGAGATTATGCTCTACAGTGAGTAAATATATATATATGAGATTCATAGACGCGGAGAGACATCTCTTAAACTTAAAAAATTATATGCGGTGTTTATCTTCAAATATTGATAATCGACATTGTTAAGCTATAAATGCAAGACAAATGATTCTAAGCTTCCCAAACACCTCGCGAACGCTAATATTGAAATTGAAATAAGTTTATTGAGGTAAAATCCACACAAAGGGATGAGGTAGCTCAAGCTATTCTCACCCCGTTCAGTACATCGTGTTAATACATACATAGACACACGTCACAAGCAATACACGTATTACCTAAATAATTACACGTATTTCCTAAACGCTAATAAGCTCAATAAACAAAACACAAACCTAAAGCTTCAGCAACTCAAACTCTAAAAGATTATTAAAGCCCCAGTTATCATTGTTTATCAAATCATTGTTTACTTGATCACAAGTTTACTTAACTAACATTGATCAAATACACACTTTAAGGTATACACCTTAAAATATGCAGCTTAAGGAATAGACCTTAAGATATACATCTTAAGGTGTGTTCCTTTAGGTGTATACCTTAACTGAAGACGGAGGTGAAGAAATGACGATTAGGAGCAGGTAAATGGTTTAACACCAGGTGGGAAGATTACAAATATATTTCTGAACGTTGTTCGTCGCAATATGTTATGAACTCAAGTATTTTTTCTAAGCTTACGTGACGTGAAAAGGAAATAAAAATAATTTCATGAAAATTTCAGATTCCGACACGGATTACTGAAACTAATATATATATATATATATATATATATATATATATATAATTGATCTTATAGTGTAAGCTTTCTATGCTTCTATTTTCTTAGTATCAGTATTAAGAAGAACAATCATGTTCCCAAAATTTATGGTAAAGAAACTCTAGTAATTATTGAAGGATTTATTTTCTACAACGTTTCCTTCCTCTCTGGAACATCTTCAGGTATAGAATGAGAACATAATGTACACTTTTGGGTTAGATCCACATGTAAGAGCAATCAGGCATAGGGTAAGGGGATAGAGCTAATTAACGTAAGGAAAGGGAGGGTCAGTCAAACATTGGGTAACGCATTGGGGTAACGTAATGGCCTTGGTAGAGACGTTATTTTCTGCTGAGGTCTGCTGAGGTCTTGTTCTAGCTGGAATAACGTCTACGAATATATTAATATTTATCTCGGTAATAACGTCAGAATTCGAAACTTTCTCACGAAATTAATTATTTGTATTTCCTCTCCATGACACGCACGCAAAGACAAAAAAATTATTATAGTTTATAACATTGCGACGGACAACGTTCAGAAATTTATTTTTAAGCCTTTTCCCCCTGGTGTTAAACGAATCCAATTTACCAGCTCCTAATCATTCCTTAGCCTTGAGAGTCTCCGGTATTGCTTAGGGTGTGTATCTTAACATGTATATCTTAAGATATATTCCTTAAGGTGTATATCTAAACGGGGTTTAACTTATTAAAAAAAATCATATAGCCTCCTAACTTTACGCCATATTTCCTTTCATCTCATCTCTCTCTTCCCACCACAGAGACGGGGACGACGGAGGGTCAGGCACTTGAGCCGGTGTACTGCCCCCTAGACGGCAGGTTCCATCTCACCTACAATATTAACGACGGTCGAGAGAGTGCCACGGAGTGCCCCGAGCCCTCCTCCACCCTCGCCAACTGCCCCACCGGCAACTCCTTCACCATGGACTTCCACAAATGCAAATTTGGTGATTTCTGTGAGTTACTAATTATGTGGTTTGTTTATATTTTTCTTATCAGTTTTACTGGAATTTATAATTATTGAAATAATATTGCAATGCAGAAGATAATAATGACACAGGTTAAATAAATAAGAAAATATTGCAATATTATCTGTTACTGTTGTAGTGACGGTGTTCATTATGTGTTACAACACTATAGCTGAACAACTGTCATTGTGGACACATGCACACACACACACACACACACACACACACACACACACACACACACACACACCCACACACACACACACACACACACACACACACACACTCACACTCACACACACACTCACACTCACACACTCAGTATGATAGCAGGTATGATAGGGAAATAGGCTAGGAGTCATTGCATTAGATAACCAACGGCTAGAAAAGCTGGGTTTAAGAGCTAGAGCGCGATCCTGCAGGCTCAAATAAATAAGTGAGAGTACACACACACACACACACACACACACTAGGTGAGCACACACACACACAAACACACACTCCGGTTGATTGACAGATACTCCGGTTGATTGACAGCTGTGAGGCGGAACCAAAGAGCTGAAGCTCAACCTCCCCAAAGCACAATTCAGTGAGTACAATTAGGTAAGTACACATGCACCAGAAGACCTTCAGATCTAATCAGTACAATGTGTAAATTTCCTTGAACCAGAGTACAAAGGTGACCTCCCCTCCCCCCCCCCAGCTCACACAGCTACTCGTTCAAGGGCTTCTAAATGATAACTCACTTCCTCACACCCCCCATCATTATTTATCCCCATTAATATATCTATCACAGTAGCGCGTTACTTATGGCTTACTAAGCGTGTAAGCGCACGCACTCAAAAAATCACGCTCTCTTACTCCCCGTCATTTTATAGTTTGTCTACAAGGACATGGGGTTTCTCCTCTACTTGATTGTATGCTTATCTTGAGGTTATCTTGAGATGATTTCGGGGCTTTAGTGTCCCCGCGGCCCGGTCCTCGACCAGGCCTCCACCCCCAGGAAGCAGCCCGTGACAGCTGACTAACACCCAGGTACCTATTTTACTGCTAGGTAACAGGGGCATAGGGTGAAAGAAACTCTGCCCATTGTTTCTCGCCGGCGCCTGGGATCGAACCCAGGACCACAGGATCAGAAGTCCAGCGTGCTGTCCGCTCGGCCGACCGGCTCCCATATCTGCTTACAGCTTACTCTAACACAAACCGTAACTGTCTCTATTTTTCCGCTTGTTACAACTTGTAATAAAGTTGTTACATCTGGGCTTAACGGGTTTATGACGTATTAGAACGTTGTTACAACTTGCTATATTGGTTGTTATAACTGGTTAGAAGGTGTTATAAACTTGTTCGAACGTTGCACCAACGTCGTAGTTTCGGTGTGTGTGTTTGGCGGGAGCTTACTCCCATTACCAGAGAGAACACCTGTCTCCCCATCACCTGGTGTTGCTCGCTGGTGACGGTGTTACGGTTACGAGAGACACGTCACGCTGGTGTGACTAATATTCCTTTACCAGGTAATCCAAGCGTTCCTGGTCCTTGTCGCCTTGTTCCTTGTTGTACCGACCTCAACCACTTTTGTTCTTCACGTCAACCTAAAAACAAAACAAAAAAATACAATTATTTGGCTGAACCTCTCTTGGAAATCCCATGTTAAATCCTCTAGATCAACCTTGCATGTAAATCTCAAAGGTAAACCAAGCAACTAAGCCCAATAGTTGTAACAGGTAAACAGCTATACCATACTCCCTATACCGTAGGGAGCCGGTCGGCCGAGCGGACAGCACGCTGGACTTGTGATCCTGTGGTTCTGGGTTCGATCCCAGGCGCCGGCGAGAAACGATGGGCAGAGTTTCTTTCACCCTATGCTCCCTGTTACCTAGCAGTAAAATAGGTACCTGGGTGTTAGTCAGCTGTCACGGGCTGTTTCCTGGGGGTGGAGGCCTGGTCGAGGACCGGGCCGCGGGGACACTAAAGCCCCGAAATCATCTCAAGATAACCTCAAGATACAAATAAACCCAGCACACCAACCCCATACATAAACCCAACAGCTGAACTTCAAGGTTGACCCAATTGAGAAACCACCCAGTTTACCACACAGTTATAAGCACTACTTGTAAACCTCAACATGTAGACTAAACCTTTACGCTAATCTTACAGCTACAGACCTTGAGCGCTCCTCCGGTAAACTAAATATGTTTACAGATAAATCACATTATCGTGCTAGGCCAATGAGAAAATCCACAGGAGCCGTCATTAGGATTCGAACCTATGTGCTGGGTGTTCCCGGATGCACGCTCTAGTCGACTACGCCACGACAGCCTCGGGGAGTCCTCGAGGGTGTAGTAGTACTCCAGGTTGCCATTCTTTTGACCATGTCGTGAAGTACTCAAACCCAGCGCGTAGGTTCGAATCCTCATCACGGCTGCTGTGGATTTTCTCACTAAATATATTGTAGATTTCGTCTACTCTCAACTGTGTTATTCAAGACTATACATTGAACAATGTAACAAGCTTATCAGAATGCAGGCGATGAGTCACAATAACGTGGCTGAAGTATGTTGAGCAGACCACACACTAGAAGTTGAAGGGACGACGACGTTTCGGTCCGTCCTGGACCATTCTCAATCGACTTGAGAATGGTCCAGGACGGACCGAAACGTCGTCGTCCCTTCAACTTCTAGTGTGTGGTCTGGTCAACAACCTTATCAGAATGTTATGTGGTTAGCTAAATGAATTTGGATGCATAATTTATCAAGGCAATCAACCCCAACTTCCTATAATTCTTTAATATAACAGCCTATAACAGAATCTTCCTATAACAGCAGATCTTCCCAAAGATAAGTGTAATGACTGAGCCTATCGTGTCCTCCTTGGCAGCTAAGACCTACGAGTGCCTCGGTGACTGGGAAGGCACTGATGGTCAGAGGTACTTGGCACTACACGACCCGACGGCCCTCTCGGCAGCGGCAGCTGGCACTGACCCTCCGCCTCCTCGCTTCCGGTGTGCCGTGAGTACTTGAATGATTGATTGATGAAGATTAAGTAACCCAGGATTGATTGATAGATAAAGATTAAGCCACCCAAGAGGTGGCACGGGCATGAATAGCCCGTAAAGTAACCCAGGAGGTGGCACAGGAATGAATAACCCCTCGTAGGCGTGAGTACTTATCGCAGTTTTGGCGTTGGAGTGCGTAAAAGTGTGTTGCATACGTCCTGTGTGGGTTAAGCTTGGCCGAGCGATGCTTATGTCTTGTGTAGCTAAGCCAGAGCTTTGCACATGGGGACATGTGCAGCGCTCTGTCAAGCTTAGATAAGCTTAGCTGAGCACTGCACATGCCCCTGTGTGGCTAAGCTTGGCCAAGCGCTGCATACTTACATCCGCGGAGTCGTCACCCACCACAACTATTTACGCCAAAAAACATTTCCTGTTTTCTTCCTCTTGGCGCGTTCGAATTCTCGCCCCGTCCTCAAAAAAACACAAAAATTAGTCCCGAGACATCAGAATGATTATTTGCAGCAATTATCTTAACCAATTTGAGATAATATTTATAATATTATGAGAAGTCGAAAGTAGAGGTTTTAGAGTTCTGCAGACGGGCTGGAACGACGATTTGTAATGGAAGTCCGGGGCGGGAGCGCCTGGAGGCGTTGGTTCACACGGGAGTTGCCACACAGCGTGATGCTGGCTGAGCCGCCGACTAGAAATTTCCCAAACGAGGGCTGTTTCCGCTCGTTTTTTTTCCCCCCGTCTCGCTCGTCTCTCTTCCAGAGAAGGACGTGGTAAAGGAGAGAGAGTAAAGGAAGGTGAGAAGGAAAGAGGATTAAAGAAGGAGAAAAAATGGGGGATGAGAAGAAAATAATGAGTCACGTTTTTGTGGACGTTAGGAAAAGTTTGCTCGCGTGCTGGGAGGGCGGTGGAATGGTAGGGAAATTGTGAAGGGAATGACTGCTGAGAGGGTGTTTATGGAAGAGGAGGTAGAGAGGGGTGGTTGGAAAGGAGGGGAGTGATGAATTTTGATGGGGGGACTAATCGTATAGTGGGTAAATGGGGGTAGAGAGGATAGTTGTGAAGGAGGGAGACGGAAGGGGGGGGGGGAATAAATGATGGTAGTGATTGTGGAAGCAGAAATGGATGTGATGAAGGGATATTGAGAGTGTGGGTGATGGCTTTGGCGAAGGCTGAGGGGAAGGAGGAGGAGGAGGCTGTAGTGAATGGTGATGATGGAGACTGGTGATGGAGGGTGTTGGTGGAGGGAGATGGAGATAGCATTGATGAAGACTGTAGTGAACGTAGGTAGCAGAGGCTGGTGGTGGAGGCTGTAGTGGTAGTCAAGATTGGCCACTGATATACTAACCTCAAAATAACTTCACATCCAGATCTAGTAGCCCTCCCAATATTGTCCAGATGTGTCTGAGGTTGTGACCGACCCCGGACACGTCGCCAGGGTGTGGTATATCTGCAGTAATACACACAAAATAATGAATGAACCTCTATAAGTCAACGGGTGTGTGAACATTCCCCCATTGCTAGCAGAAACAGACCTTTGAGAGGTGACAGAGTCTGAAATACTGTGTAACTACGACCAGCCGGTCGTAGTTACATATATATATCCAGCCGGTCACCCATCCATCCATTATCCAAACTCCTTACCCAATTACAAAATTTTAAAGTACCTAAATAAATATTGCATTAGAGATAATAATAAAATTATAATAATAATAAAAGTTGGCTCAGGCCATCAAGCTGAAATGCAACTCTCTGTATGTTTTGTATTAATTGCATAAATGATTGAAGTATTCAATGAACAATGAACCTGTTGACCAGACCACACACTAGAAGTTGAAGGGACGACGACGTTTCGGTCCGTCCTGGACCATTCTCAAGTCGTCGTCGTCGTCCCTTCAACTTCTAGTGTGTGGTCTGGTCAACATACTTCAGCCACGTTATTGTGACTCATCGCCAACAATGAACCTGATTGTTGGTGTGCAATACGTTACCATGGAGAGCATCTCCCTGGAGTGAAGCTTAGTGTGCTGTTATTGAGATTATTCATTGTACAATGGGACTTGTACTAGCTAGGGAGGGAGCTAGAGGGAGAGGGTCGGCCGAGCGGACAGCACACTGGACTTGTGATCCTGTGGTCCTGGGTTCGATCCCAGGCGCCGGCGAGAAACAATGGGCAAAGTTTCTTTCACCCTATGCCCCTGTTACCTAGCAGTAAATAGGTACCTGGGTGTTAGCCAGCTGTCACGGGCTGCGTCCTGGGGGTGGAGGCCTGGTCGAGGACCGGGCCGCGGGGACACTAAAGCCCCGAAATCATCTCAAGATAACCTCAAGATAGCTAGTGGTACTCTTATGACGTTTCCTATTATTGTGTTCCTTCTTCTTTTGTTCTTGTTCTTTACCTTCTTTTTTTGTCATTTATTTTCCTTCTGTCCCTCTTCAGTTCCTTGTCTTGAGTTTTTTTTTCTATTCGTTTCTCATCAGTTCATTTTTCTTCTGTTAATTCTTCTTATTCTGTTCCTTCTCCTTGTCTTCCTTCTTCATGGTTTCCTGTTTCTCTTCCTTCTTCTTCTTCTGTTCCTACTTCACTTGCTTAATTATTTAATGGTCTGAGCATCTAGTGCAAACAAGACTAGGAGAAAACCACTACTAACACAAACCCCCCGACACTAATTAATCAGCTGAGAGACGTAAACAAACACTGACACTCGTATTAATCAGCTGAGAGACGTAAACAATCCCTGAGACGAGTATTAATCAGATGAGAGACGTAAACAATCCCTGGGACTCGTATTAATCAGCTGAGAGACGTAAACAATCCCTGAGACGAGTATTAATCAGCTGAGAGACGTAAACAATCCCTGAGACGAGTATTAATCAGTTGAGAGACGTAATCAATCCCTGGGACTAGTATTAATCAGATGAGAGACGTAATCAATCCCTGGGACTAGTATTAATCAGATAAGAGACGTAATCAATCCCCGAGACTCGTATTAATCAGATGAAAGACGTAAACAATCCCTGAGACGAGTATTAATCAGCTGAGAGACGTAAACAATCTACGAGACTCGTCTCAGTCATTCATATATGCATATATCACTAAGAACTCTATGATATGAGCAGAACTCGAACCTGCGTTACCAGGGCTCATCCAACTGGCGTACTCGGTACTGATAATGTCTATGTGTTCCTGTGTTTGTGTATGGTATTGAAAGATGTAAAGTATTGCATCAGTGACTCTAGCACAAATCTATCTCTTTCTCATGTTTTTCACTCATTAAAGAAGTTGAAAAGTTAACTACCCAAGCTTAAGGTTACAATTTTATTTGTCCTGAGGGACGCTGAAGGACGCACTTCACTGAAGTTCTCTTTGAACTTCAGAAAACAAGATATTCAGTCCCTTGTTGGTCCCCAAGACTTCAATATCTTCACTAGTAGGGGGCCCTCCCTCGGCGTCCCCATTCAGTAGTTAGCGTCCCTGTGGTCTCAGAAGTAAGTAATTATCAGAAGAAGGCAGCAAGCCGGGGAGGTTACGAAGGGGGGGGGGGCTGTCTTTACTTCTAGTGTCTCTAATAATTCTAGGGGGGCTTGACGGCTGAGTGGACAGCGCTCGAGGTTTGTAGTCCAAAGGGTCTGGGTTCGATCCCCGACCGAGGCGGAAACAAATTTGCAGACTTACTTTTACCTTGATGCCCCTGTTCACCTAGCAGTAAATAGGTACCTGGGAGTTAGGCAGTTGCTACAGGGCTGCTTTCTGAGGATGTGTGTGTGGGAAAATTAAGATTAAGGACTTGCCCATAATGCCATTCGTGTTAGTGGCGGTACAAGAACTCTTGTATAAATAAATAAATAAATAAATAAATAAATAAATAAATAAATAAATAAATAAATAAATAAATAAATAAATAAATAAATAAATAAATAAAAAAGTTTCGGAGACTTAGTTTCGGAAACACACAGGAGTAATTGGTCTGGTTAAACAGGAAGACCTGAGCAGTGTGTGTGTGTGTGTGGGTCCTGAGCACTCAGGTCCTGTGACATCATCACCCGCACACCACATCCGGTCACTCTGTGCTCCTTGCAACGTGTTCGAATTGCTGCATCACACCCATTGCGTGCAATTCATGTCAGCTAAAACAGTTTGATTTCCCTCACTGTGTCTGAGAGACGTCTTAATACGATCTGTATTAAGATCCACGATCCACGTATGGCTTCTAGAAACTTTCCTGGGGGGAAAAAAATACATCTAATTATCTTCAAATACAAATTTCAAAGCCAAAGTCCAGCGAGTTGGGATGAAAGCCGGGACAGGTCATAGACCTCCTACGTGTTTCGAAACCAGAACCACGTCCACAATTGCTTCCTTTTTTGCACATTTTTTCCCTCACCTCCGATATTTTCTTGCCAGTTTGAGAGTTATTGGGTTCAGTCAAACCCTTATATATCAGCTAAGACATTGACGCCCGCCGCCAGCACTCTCGGAGACGAGATGTTCAAGTGAGTGACTAGTGAGGATATTTTGTTGGGAAGTTCTTACTCTTGGAGGGTGGGGGAGGTGTTCTTGGTGCTAGTAGGTGGGGGAGGTGTCTGATGTTCTTGGTGCTAGTGGGTGGGGGAGGTGTCGCTGGTGTTCTTGGTGCTAGTGGGTGAGGGAGGTGTTCTTGGTGCTAGTAGGTGGGGGAGGTCTCTGATGTTCTTGGTGCTAGTGGGTGGGGGAGGTCTCTGATGTTCTTGGTGCTAGTGGGTGGGGGAGGTCTCTGATGTTCTTGGTGCTAGTGGGTGGGGGAGGTGTCTCTGATGTTCTTGGTGCTAGTGGGTGAGGGAGGTGTTCTTGGTGCTAGTAGGTGGGGGAGGTGTCTGATGTTCTTGGTGCTAGTGGGTGGGGGAGGTGTCGCTGGTGTTCTTGGTGCTAGTGGGTGAGGGAGGTGTTCTTGGTGCTAGTAGGTGGGGGAGGTGTCTGATGTTCTTGGTGCTAGTGGGTGAGGGAGGTGTTCTTGGTGCTAGTAGGTGGGGGAGGTGTCTGATGTTCTTGGTGCTAGTGGGTGGGGGAGGTGTCGCTGGTGTTCTTGGTGCTAGTGGGTGAGGGAGGTGTTCTTGGTGCTAGTAGGTGGGGGAGGTGTCTGATGTTCTTGGTGCTAGTGGGTGGGGGAGGTGTCGCTGGTGTTCTTGGTGCTAGTGGGTGAGGGAGGTGTTCTTGGTGCTAGTAGGTGGGGGAGGTGTCTGATGTTCTTGGTGCTAGTGGGTGGGGGAGGTGTCGCTGGTGTTCTTGGTGCTAGTGGGTGAGGGAGGTGTTCTTGGTGCTAGTAGGTGGGGGAGGTCTCTGATGTTCTTGGTGCTAGTGGGTGGGGGAGGTGTCGCTGGTGTTCTTGGTGCTAGTGGGTGAGGGAGGTGTTCTTGGTGCTAGTAGGTGGGGGAGGTCTCTGATGTTCTTGGTGCTAGTGGGTGGGGGAGGTCTCTGATGTTCTTGGTGCTAGTGGGTGGGGGAGGTGTCGCTGGTGTTCTTGGTGCTAGTGGGTGGGGGAGGTGTCGCTGGTGTTCTTGGTGCTAGTGGGTGGGGGAGGTGTCGCTGGTGTTCTTGGTGCTAGTGGGTGGGGGAGGTGTCGCTGGTGTTCTTGGTGCTAGTGGGTGGGGGAGGTGTCGCTGGTGTTCTTGGTGCTAGTGGGTGGGGGAGGTGTCTCTAGTGTTCTTGGTGCTAGTGGGTGGGGGAGGTGTCTCTAGTGTTCTTGGTGCTAGTGGGTGGGGGAGGTGTCTCTGGTGTTCTTGGTGCTAGAGGGTGGTGGAGGTGTCTCTGGTGTTCTTGGTGCTAGAGGGTGGTGGAGGTGTCTCTGGTGTTCTTGGTGCTAGAGGGTGGTGGAGGTGTCTCTGGTGTTCTTCCTGCCAGTGGGTAATGTCCTTGGGACATCAGGCTCCGACTTCGCCAACACCACCAGCGGTTGCCTTGAGTTACGAAGACCTTCCCTCCCGCTCTCGTAAACATCATAATTACGCACCGTGAAGCCTCGCTAATGCCTTTCTGTAGATTTTTCTCGTCCGGCAACTGCTAATGAACGGTGTTTCCGAACTTCAACCGTGATCCGACTTCGCGCTCTCTCCTCCTCTTCCTCCTCCTCCTCCTCCTCTCTCCAGAGTCTTCAGCGGCCTGCTCTTCTTGTGGCCTGCGTTCGTTCACCCTGTCATGCTCTTTTGGTAATTCAAGTTTGTATTATTTGCAGTTTTGCCATTGCTGGAGCACGTTCTCGGCTGAGATTTTTTGGCGATCATCTGTCGTCTGTGTTTGACCTGCATAATGGCGGTCGTGTTTTTCCCGTGACGAGACGAGGCCATTTTATTATCTCATTTTATTCTTGCAGTGTGAATAAAGATTGAATAAAGATGAGAATAAAGATTTAAAAGTCTAATAATGGTATTGGGGTGTGAGTTATACACGTGTATATAAAAATAGGATTTAGCGGGTTTTTTGTTTGTTTGCGTTAGTAGATGCTTGGATTTTATTGAACCCTAATGAGCTTTTGGGTTTCTGGAAGCCTCAATTGATCCACATATCAAGTTCACGTCTTTTTCGAGAAATGAATTCTCACCTAATCTCGCTATTCAGCTCATAGAACCTAAGAACCCTGCCGAACCGCAGAGGGTTCGAGGTTTCACACGAAGCATTGAATTATCAAAACAGAGCGTCAGAAACCCTCCAACAATTTACGAAATTTCGGCCCTACCTTAAAAACTCTTGAAACCTTTTGACTCTGCAGTGAAACCTGCCGTTGTTTCTGCCTATAACTGCATATATAAATGTATGAAAGTATGTGTTTATGCAGGCGATGAGTCACAATAACGTGGCTAAAGTATGCTGACCAGACCACACACTAGAAGGTGAAGCGACGACGACGTTTCGGTCCGTCCTGGACCATTCTCAAGTCGATTGTGTGACTTGAGAATGGTTCAGGACGGACCAAAATGTCTTCGTCCCTTCACCTTCTACTGTGTGGTCTGGTCAACAGTGTGTGTTTATGTTAATATGGTTGTCGTTGCAGATGTACAAGAAGGAGGAGGACGGGACCGGTCGGGTGTACTTGTCGTTGTCCTTCGACTCCACCTGCATCAACAAGCTCCACTCCGCCTGGGAGGGCTACGAGACCCTGGTCCTCACGCCCACGCAGCCCAAGGCGCCCGTGTCAGAGGTGAGTCACGCACGCCCACAGTCACGCCCCTGCTACGATTATAGCGCGCCCACAGCACGCCCGCGGCCGCCCATATAGCTTTCTTCCCTCTCTTATTTTCACCTCCCTTCCCTGCAAGTGCTGTATCTTTTTATCTATTTAATTATCTATGTGTCAATAGACACATAGACTATGACTATGTGTCATAGTCTAGACCTATGAATCTAACTACCTTCATACCTTTCTCCCTTCTCTTTTATTCTATTTTGTCTTCCTTCTCTCGTTCTTTTCCGTCTCCTAACTGGATCCAGTGGGCATAATGTCAGTGGTGTTGGTTAGACGCGAAATCAACGTTATCAACTTTAATTCACCGTTGAATCTACACTGGTAACGTTGATTTGCCGTTATTCTTTGATATTGGGCCCACTGGGGATATTGGGCCCACTGGGGGATATTGTGCCCACTGGGGGATATTGTGCCCACTGGGGATATTGGGCCCACTGGGGGATATTGGGCCCACTGGGGGATATTGTGCCCACTGGGGGATATTGTGCCCACTGGGGGATATTGTGCCCACTGGGGATATTGGGCCCACTGGGGGATATTGTGCCCACTGGGGGATATTGTGCCCACTGGGGATATTGTGCCCACTGGGGATATTGGGCCCACTGGGGGATATTGTGCCCACTGTGGATATTGTGCCCACTGGGGATATTGGGCCCACTGGGGATATTGGGCCCACTGGGGGATATTGGGCCCACTGGGGATATTGTGCCCACTGGGGATATTGTGCCCACTGGGGATATTTTGCCCACTGGGGATATTGTGCCCACTGGGGGATATTGGGCCCACTGGGGGATATTGGGCCCACTGGGGGATATTGTGCCCACTGGGGGATATTGTGCCCACTGGGGATATTGTGCCCACTGGAGATATTGGGCCCACTGGGGGATATTGTGCCCACTGGGGATATTGTGCCCACTGGGGATATTGGGCCCACTGGGGGATATTGTGCCCACTGGGGATATTGGGACCACTGGGGGATATTGTGCCCACTGGGGATATTGTGCCCACTGGGGATATTGTGCCCACTGGGGATATTGTGCCCACTGGGGATATTGTGCCCACTGGGGATATTGGGCCCACTGGGGATATTGGGCCCACTGGGGATATTGGGCCAACTGGGGGGTATTGTGCCCACTGGGGATATTGTGCCCACTGGGGATATTGTGCCCACTGGGGATATTGGGCCCACTGGGGGATATTGTGCCCACTGGGGATATTGGGCCCACTGGGGACACGTTCATGTTTATGGTCATGTTCCAATGTTGTGTGTGGTATAGCCTCCTTTCCTCCTTAGGTTGCCTCTGCGGGCTGCACGTTTCCTCAGTGGGTGCAGGGGCAGTGGGAGAACCTGCGGGTGGAGGGCAACCAGGCCACCTACACCGACCTCCACACCTACAAGACCTTCCGTGTGTACTGCCTCGACCAGGAGATGGCGGGGCTCGTGCCTGTCTACACCCAGACACAGTGGTGAGTACACTGGGTGTGTATGTTGGTTGTCACCATCAACAGAAAACGCAAAGCCAGTTTGGCTATGACTCTTCCGGGCAAAGCTTGGAGAAAGCGTCGTTGATATGGCGTTGATTTAACTCTTATGTAATGTTGATCTTGCGTTGATTATACGTGATTTGAGGTCAAAAAGAGTGTTAGAGAAGCGTTAAATCAACGTAGGTTTAATGTTACATTAAGATCGTTTGCCCGGTAAAGCCAGGGGTCAGATTCACGAAGCAGTTACGCAAGTACTTACTAAACATGTACTATCTTTCCTCAATCTTTGACGGCTTTGGTTATATTTATTAAACAGTTTACAAGAATAAAAAAAAAACCTAATCAACTGTTGTTATTGTTATAAACAGCCTCCTGGTGCTTCGCAGGTCATTAACTGCTTTAATAATTGTAAACAAATCCGCCAAAGAATGAGAAAAGATGTACAGGTTCGTAAGTGCTTCGAGAATCTGGCCAGAGGAGGGAGGGAGAGTGTATGTGAGAATGTAGGGTGTAGATTATTTCTGCAGACGTGTGAGATAAATTCTTGCTCTCTAGTGTATTGACATTAGTTTGTTTGTTGTATACACAACTATTTTTTAAGTGAAATATATGCATCTTGTTTGTAATGTTGTATATCTTATACATGTTATGTGTGGTTGTGTGGTGTGGTTGTGTGGTGTGGTGTGGTTGTGTGGTGTGTGGTGTGGTTGTGTGGTGTAGTGTGGTTGTGTGGTGTGGTGTGGTGGTGTGGTGTGGGGTGATGTGGTGTGTGGTGTGGTGTGGTGTGGTGGTGTGGTGGTATGGTGTGGTGTGGTGTGGTGTGGTGTGGGGTGGTGTGGGGTGATGTGGTGTGTGGTGTGGTGTGGTGTGGTGGTGTGGTGGTATGGTGTGGTGTGGTGTGGTGTGGTGTGGTGTGGTGTGGTTTGGTGTGTGGTGTGGTGTGTGGTGTGGTGTGTGGTGTGGTGTGGTGTGGTGTGGTGTGGTGGTGTGTGGTGTGGTGTGGTGGTGTGGTGTGGTGTGGTGGTGTGGTGTGGTGTGGTAGTGATCTAGTAATTACCAGGTATATGGGAGGCATGAAGAAAAATTTAACTAGACTCCTTTTTCTTTCTTAGCAATTTCTAATTCCATCTTCACTTTGTAGTGTTTCTCTCTTCACGGTCTCGTTTTTCTCCTTCCTCTTCTGCTTCTTACTCCCTTTTCACATCTTTACATCCACTTTTACCTATTAGTCATTCCTTAATTCCCTTCTCATTTTCCCCCTTCTGCTTCCTTCCTTTTTTTCTACTCTCCCATCTCCTCTTCCATCCCCCCTTTCCTGTGTCACCAATTTGCATACACTAAGTTGCACCTGTTTTTGCATGCGCTTCTGCCATGTGTTGATCTTATGGGTTAGCCACTGACAAACATTGTCCAATTCTCACTTACACCCACACCCACTCTACACACACACACACACACACACACACACACACACACACACACACACACACACACACACACACACACACACACACACGCTACACCAACACCCATATATCCACACCCACACAAAACCAACTCTCATATCCACCCCCACGCCCACGCCCCCACATACCATCTCAATACCCAGATCCCACTCAATCCAAAACGCCCCAGCACGCATATCGATTTCCACGCCCACGCTCACTCTTACGCCCACGCCTCCACCCATGACCGGAACAGAGAAAAATGAGGGCATGCAGCCGGGCATATTAATGTCCTGTGCACTCCTTTTGCGGGCGTGACAAACTTCTACATTTCCATCTGCATGGTTGTCTCTCATCTTCTTCTGCGAGACATAGTCTCTGACGGCCTCTGGTCTCTCGTGTTTACCTGTGTGTGTAATACCTAAGTGTAGTTACAGGATGAGAGCTACACTCGTGGTGTCCCGTCTTCCCAGTACTCTTTGTCGTATAATGTTTTACCTGTACTCACCTAATTGTGCTTGCGGGGGTTGAGCTCTGGCTCTTTGGTCCCGCCTCTCAACCGTCAATCAACTGGTGTACAGATTCCTGAGCCTATTTGGCTCTATCATATCTCAGCCCGTCCTCCAAAAATGGGGTGGTAAATGTAAGAAGACAAATAAGTGCAATTATGTACTATTCATAGCAGTTAGGAATTGTACTTATTTTCACTTAGTATTAAATCGTACTGTCAGATATATTGTGAATATTTGAGTTTACCTGAAAAACTGAATAGAAAACCACAACCTCACCTAACCGTCTTAGTTTTTGAAGATAATAATTGTATTGCTTCTTAATTACAATTAGTACTTAACATATAGCTATATTGATATTACAGTTTTATAAAACTAATAAAACAAAACTAAAATATATTAATAAATTCTAAAGTAACTCAGGATATTTTAAAATTTTGTATAAAGTCTATATTGTTTAATTAACCTGAAAAAGAAATTCCTGATATTTAAAACTTGTATATTGCAAATCGAAATTGAAAACGTCATCCTAAAATTCTGAGTGACTTAACAGAAAACGAGAAGAATTAAAGTGGGGGAGGGAGTTGGGTCAATGTAACAGCCCCATAAGTGCAATTATGCACTGCTTATTACAGTAAGAAAGTGTACTTATTACACTTAGTATTAAATCGTACTGTCAATTCGGAGGATGGGTTGCATATCTACATTTGAAACTGTGTATGGAGTCAGCCTCCACCACATCACTTCCTAATGCATTCCATTTACTAACTACTCTGACACTGAAAAAGTTCTTTCTAACGTCTCTGTGGCTCATTTGGGTACTCAGCTTCCACCTGTGTCCCCTTGTTCGCGTCCCACCAGTGTTGAATAGTTCATCCTTGTTTACCCGGTCGATTCCCCCTGAGGATTTTGTAGGTTGTGATCATGTCCCCCCTTACTCTTCTGTCTTCCAGTGTCGTAAGGTGCATGTGTGTGTGTGTGTGTGTGTGTGTGTGTGTGTGTGTGTGTGTGTGTGTGTGTGTGTGTGTGTGTGTGTGTGTGTGTGTATGTGTAATATCTAAGTGTAGTTACAGGATGAGAGCTACACTCGTGGTGTCCCGTCTTCCCAGTACTCTTTGTCGTATAATGCTTTACCTGTGTGTGTGTGTGTGTGTGTGTGTGTGTGTGTTTTGTGATCAAATTGACCATCAATGCCATTACGATTGTTAGGAAAAGCATCAGGAGGAAAATTCGCTTCGCCAATCTTTTTGTTTCACGCGCGTCATCCGGCCCAATCAGATCAGCGAACAGTGAACACAGTTTAGTCACGGGGTAGTTCCCGTAGATTGTGGTAATTAGAGCTAAGTGGCATTGAAGCAGAGTAGTTATGAGTAGTTTGATGTCAGAGGTGACTGTGGAGAAGTGGTGGGTTGGGGGTGGGGGAAGTTATTCCTGGATTCCTATTCAAGTGCAACTTCTGAGGGTTACGCCCTTCCGGAGAAAGAAAATGTGGGATAGAGAAAAATGGGAAGGAAGGAAGGAAGGAAGGAAGGAAGGAAGGAAGGAAGGAAGGAAGGAAGGAAGGAAGGAAGGAAGGAAGGAAGAACTGAAATGGGAAGGGAAGGAGAGAATATTAGTCTCTCACTTCCACCTCCTTACTACCACCTCATTCCCCTAACTGACTTACCCAAGTCAGCTTTGTCGTGTACTGCCCAACCACTAACTGTCTCTAACTACCACTAAATTTCCATGGATGAAAAAAAATGTGGATAAATTTTCACCGCTTATTTCTCATTAAAAGTGATCCGTCACCACCTTTCTGTGTCAGGCAGTTCAACGCTCACTTCCTTTTGCGTGTAGTTGAGAATAAACTACCTTAAGGAACCCACAATAGAGTGATAGATCTACGAGAAGATCACTGGGGCGTCCAGTGGTGGGCTAGAGGATTATGGCGCGCGTCTGGTGATAACCGGGACCCGCTGGTTCGATACCCGCGTACTGCTCCAATGATTCTTTCTCATTAACTGCCTTATTATCGGACTCCCTCCTTTCCCCCACCCTACTTTGTAAGTGACCTCCACTTACCCCTTCATCCGCTTCCCATCCCACGCTTCGCCTCGCCCCTCTCGTTCAGTACTTCCTCCCCCCCACCCACTCTGAACCCCCCCTTTCCGCTTCTTCCCAACCCCCTTCCGCCCGTTTCCGTCTCTTCTCGGCACTCTTCCACCCCTTCCCGCTTCTTTCCACCTCCCTCACCGCCTCTTCCCACCCCTTTCCATCCTCCTCCTCCTCCCTCTTCAAACCTAATCCAATCAGCTTCCTCTGATAAGGAAGGATAAGGATCGGCACACACAGGCTCGAACCCTTGCCACAGAACTGCTTGAACGCGTAGCACAATACTGCTAGGATGCCTTCCACTAGGTTGCTAGGACGCCTACCTCAGTATTGCTAGGACACCTACGTCAATACTGCTATGACACTTACCTCAATACTGCTAGGACACTTACCGCAATACTGCTAGGACACTTACCGCAATACTGCTAGGACACTTACCGCAATACTGCTAGGACACTTACCGCAATACTGCTAGGACACTTACCGCAATACTGCTAGGACACTTACCGCAATACTGCTAGGACACTTACCGCAATACTGCTAGGACACTTACCGCAATACTGCTAGGACACTTACCGCAATACTGCTAGGACACTTACCGCAATACTCCTAAGACACTCCCACTACAATGGCTACAGTGCCTACCTCAGTATTGCTAGGACACCCACTTCCATACTGCTAGGACACGTGGCAGGTTTAAAAGTCCCGTCTACACTTCTCAGGCCATTTAAAGAGACTGACTAAGGCAGGAAGTAAGGTTTGAACTAAGACCTTCATTTTCGCCAATTATTTAACGCTGCAATTTTATCCTCCACAGCACCGGCTTCCTCTGAAATTTAAAATTAATCTGCATCGCGGGTTTTTTTTGTTTAATATCAATAGCATACAAGTTAGTTTTTTCCTCACTTAAGAAAATATATTTAAATTAATTGTTTATAATCGTTTAAGTAATCTCAAACATGTGATGAGGTCAACTCATATAAAATGATGAATTCAACTCAAGTAAAATGATGAAGTCAACTCATATAACATTATGAAGTCAACTTATATAAAATTATGAAGTCAGCTCATATAAAATGATGAAGTCAACTCATATAAAATGATTGGTAACTCATATAAAAGTACGAAGTCCACTCTTATAAAATGATGAAGTCAGTTCATATACAACGATCAAGTCACCTCGTATAGAGTGAAGAAGTCAACTCACGTAGTGTAGTATTTACGGATAATTCAATTGTAGGTTATTTGGAATCCAAAGCGGTAATTTTACAGGAGCATTGGTGACTTCAACAGGAAATAAGAAGAAATCCAAAGCTAAAATTAGAATTGTCCGTAGGAGATTTCAACGGGCGTTAGAAAGGAATCCAAGACTGTAAATAAATACTGAATATACAGTATAAATATTGGAGATTTCAACGGAAGTATAGGAAGAAGTTCACCAGCATCACTGCCACCATCACTACCACTAACATCTCCACCATCACTACCACTATTATTAGAATGACGGCTTCAACCACCAGTCCCCCCAAAAAAAACATCAACTACCAACTACCACCACCACATCACTCAGCCGTTCCTCCCTCCACCACCCACCTCCAACACCAACCGCCACGCCTCCCTCAATCCCCCCACAACCCCCCCTACTACCACTACCCCAACCCCCCCCCACCACCACTACCCCAAAGGATAATAATCAAACGAAATTCACCCCCTTAGAGTACCATCCAGTAATTGGCCAAGTATCCGCTAACTCGGTCATCCCCGGAAGTCGCCCACACTGTCCACGAGCTCTGTCCGTCTCTCTCACCAGCCCGTCCTAATAAACAGCGGCCAAAAGCTCGTTAATCCAGCCGCCATACCCCCTAGTTTATGAATAACAAAACTCTGTAAGCACAACCTATCCTCAGGCAAAGCTCGGTCAAGCGGCGACCGAAATCCCAAGACACGAGTATTTTTCTCAAATATAAGTTTATATAGTAATATATTTGAATTTTGTGTATGGTTATGCGTGCGGTTAGGTTAGGTGTTTGGCTATATATTACCCTCTATACATTGAGCTATTTATTTATTTGCCTATCACTTTTTTTCCTCATTTGCATACCCTTCACTTTTCCTGGAGGCTGGAGGACCTGAGAGAGAGAAGAGAGAGAGGAGAGCGAGGAGGGAGGAAACGGCCGGTTACGAGAGGAAGGACAATTAAGATAATAACGGGTGTGTTGGATCGAGGGATCTCGGGCGAGCGGGGCGTCCCCTGGCACCTTCTGGAGGTCCGCACTGGGTCGCGCGCGCCCCCACACTGCCCAGCCACGTGTCTCACTCCCTCCATTCACAAGCTTCACCTCATTACGTCACCACCTCCGCAACCAATAGGCGGGCTCTAAAGCGTTGCTACGTCATCGTTTGCGAACCTCGGTGACGTATCAGACAATGATGCCAACCAAGCCATAATTTGTTGTTGTGTTAATCACCCGAACATCTCCCACGGTAACTAATTATATGTAACTATGACCTATACGTCTGGCTGCTGTAGCCAATCATTGACCAGAACATGACCTGATCAGAAAGTCGTTTCCCCACGTGGGTTCTTAGGCTAATAATTCAATTTGTTGACGTCATTGCCGCACTGACCAATTACAATTTGAGAAACGTCTCTCCATTCGCTTCATCATTTATAAACGTAATTGCTTAATTGAAACTATTGTCAGGTCATCTGAACGTGGTTCCAAGAGACAATTGTAAGTATAGAACTGAGAGACAGACAAAGAGAGACATAGAAAGTGAGACACAGAAAGTGAGACACAGAAAGAGAGACACAGAAAGAGAGACACAGAAAGAGAGACACAGAAAGTGAGACACAGAAAGAGAGACACAGAAAGTGAGACACAGAAAGAGAGACACAGAAAGAGAGACACAGAAAGAGAGACACAGAAAGTGAGACACAGAAAGTGAGACACAGAAAGTGAGACACAGAAAGTGAGACACAGAAAGTGAGACACAGAAAGTGAGACACAGAAAGTGAGACACAGAAAATGAGACACAGAAAGTGAGACACAGAAAGTGAGACACAGAAAGTGAGACACAGAAAGAGAGACAGAAAGAGAGACACAGAAAGAGAGACATAGAAAGAGAGACACAGAAAGAGAGACATAGAAAGAGAGACACAGAAAGTAAGACACAGAAAGTGAGACACAGAAAGACAAAGAGAGGCACAGTAGGATATAGAGAGTGCTATAGGAACAGACTAACCTGGTGGTAACAGTCAGTTCCCACACCCACCACCACGCCCACCTCCCACGCTCACCACCCACGCCCACTTACCACGCCCACCTCCCACGCCCACCGCCCCGCCCACATCATCGCTTCCGTAACATCCTCGTGCCCCACATTGCACCGCTCACTCCCCCTGTAGAATTCGTTCAGGTCACGCTTTCCTAAGACACTGCTTCAGAGGTCGAATCATTTTGCGATTGGGATCGACTGCAGTGAGAATGGTGCAGACGCAACCTTTGGGCCGGAACATCCAGGTGTGCGTGTGTGTGTGTGTGTGTGTGTGTGTGTGTGTGTGTGTGTGTGTGTGTGTGTGTGTGTGTGTGTGTGTGTGTGTGTGTGTGTGTGTGTGTTTAACTGGACCACTTTAGTGGTTTGGACTGGTTCAAGGGACCCGTTAGTACATTAGCTCAGGTTAGTGTATAGTGGTTAGTGTATCCGTTAGTTTGCTGGAGTGGTTAAGGGAGCCGTTAGAGGCGTGGTTAGTGGAGTGGTTAGTGGAGCGTGTTAATGTAGAGTTATGGAAGCTGTCAGTGAAGAGTTAGGGAGAAATTATAAATGTGAGGTTGTAGATGACTGGAAGTTGACGTGGCCGTGGACGAACACTCCGTGGCCGTGGACGAACACTCCGTGGCCGTGGACGAACACTCCGTGGCCGTGGCCGTGGACGAACAATCCGTGGCCGTGGACGAAAACTCCGTGGCTGTGGCGTGGACGAACACTCCGTGGCTGTGGCCGTGGCCGTGGCGTGGACGAACACTCCGTGGCCGTGGCCGTGGCCGTGGCGTGGACGAACACTCCGTGGCCGTGGCCGTGGACGAACACTCGGTGGCCGTGGCGTGAACGGAGTCCCCTCCCCCCCTTTGTTCGTGTTTCGCCTATGCTAAATAGTTTGTCTTTGTCCATCCTGTCAATACCTCTGATAATTTTGTAGGTGGTGACCATGTCTCCCCTAATTCTTGTGTCTTTCAAGGACGTGAGATTTAATTTCCGTAGCCTTTCCTCATAACTCATACCTCAGAGCTCTGGTATGAATTATGAGGAAAGTCTACGGGAATTAAACTTCATGTCCATGGAAGACATGAGGGAGCCACTCACTCAATGTGCGGGCACTAAGTATGCGCTTGAGTGGCGCTGGAGTGTATATGGGTCATAAGTTGACGTGGATCTTAAGTGTGGGTGGAGTTGCTGTACATTTGGCGTATAGTGCACGTATGTAGGCGTGTAGTGGGCGTGGAGTGGGCGTGTAGTGGGCGAGGAGTGGGCGTGGAGTGGCTTTTAAGTGGGCGTTGAGTACTCAACAAGGAGCCGCTTCCTCCAGCCTATAAACGCTTGAAAAGTCAGCACCCGTGACCCATCATTTCTGCCACGCACTGCAAGTCCTTGAGAGGCACGATAATTCCAGAGCGAGTACGATAACGACTGGATAACCACGATTCCTCTTGGAACACTTCGATAATTCCCCGGAGAAGCAAAATGCTCTCCGAAAAGCTCTGTGCGTGGTTGAATAGACCGATAATAGATAAGCAACTTTAATAGTTGCTGATCTCGCTAAATCACTGTACGTTTCAACAATGCCTAGAGTCGTACGATGGTTATTGTATAGACGCAATAGTTACCAGATAGAGAAGAAAATGACTAGTTAGATACAGTGAGGACATGAACGTTACACAACATACAAACCTACTGTAATGGCAGGATGGTACGAACAACAATGAAACCATTAACCACCAAACACAAAAAATATACCCAAGGGCACTTCGATGATTGCAAGGAAACGACTGGTGGAGGAGAAAAAAAACGAAAATTAAATGATAAGGGAAGCGGAGGATGAGACAATAGTGTCTGGCAATGCACGATGACGAATCCAGCGGTATGATAATTACCGCAAGGCCGCGATAATGGCTCTAAACAGCCCCCTTAGGACAGACTAAACGATCACAACAATACGTCTTCGTGCATAGACAAATTCCGGCTGAGAAGTCTCCAGATATACGACCATGGTATACCACCACGTTTATAAGGATATATAAACCATTATAATGTCGAGCGTCGCCGTAATGGTGATGATAATAGTTATAGAAATACTTTAATTCTGACTTATATAATGTGTAGATATATAGTTACATAGACAGAGGCGTCACAGTTATACAGAAGCGTGCGTGAAAATAATTTAACTTGAGGTTATCTTGAGATGATTTCGGGGCTTTTTCAGTGTCCCCGCGGCCCGGTCCTCGACCAGGCCTCCACCCCCAGGAAGCAACCCGTGACAGCTGACTAACACCCAGGTACTTATTTTACTGCTAGGTAACAGGGGCATAGGGTGAAAGAAACTCTGCCCATTGTTTCTCGACGGCGCCTGGGATAGAACCCAGGACCACAGGATCATAAGTCCCGCGTGCTGTCCGCTCGGCCGACCGACTCCGAAGCCGGTCGGCCGAGCGATTGATTGATTACCTGATTGTCTCGCACGTGTGGAACTCTTCTCCTCGCAGTCTGAGTGTCGTCACGTCAATACACGTGTCAACAAACATTCAGTCAATCACAACACTTACAAACCAACACTGATCACATCCAACAATCAGCCCACAGTAACACAAAGGCAGATATAGAACAGGTGTGTGTGGCCAGGTCGGACAAGCAAACGAGGCCCGATTAGGATGTTTAAAAAGACGCCGAAATAGGTGTAAAAAAGAGGTGTAATCGGGGGGTAATTACAGGAGGTTAGAGATTACCTATTACAAACTACCTTAAGGCAATGAGAGAGGTGTATTTTCGGGGGGTTTTAAGAACAATACGGCGTCTCACCTATGAGGGTTTACGGGCTATTCATGCCCGTGCCACCTCTTGGGTGGCTAAATCTTCATCAATCATCAATCACCTATGAGGCAAAGCCTCCCTCCCTTTCTCCTCCTTCCCCTTCAAGATGAAGGGGAGAATAGTACGGAAGGAATGGGGGGAAGGGAGCCGGTCGGCCGAGCGGACAGCACGCTGGACTTGTGATCCTGTGGTCCTGGGTTCGATCCCAGGCGCCGGCGAGAAACAATGGGCAGAGTTTCTTTCACCCTATGCCCCTGTTACCTAGCAGTAAAATAGGTACCTGGGTGTTAGTCAGCTGTCACGGGCTGCTTCCTGGGGGTGGAGGCCTGGTCGAGGACCGGGCCGCGGGGACACTAAAAAGCCCCGAAATCATCTCAAGATAACCTCAAGAAGAAGGGCATGTGCTAATTAGGTAGTTGGTGATGATAATTACCAGCTCAGGTACTTAACGCTGACTGCTTGTCTTGTGCCCACCGTTTCCGGGTCCTCCGGCAGAGGTCGCAGTAGAGACCCCGCCCTAGCTGCGCTTTTTTTTTTTAATCAATTGCATCATATTGTATTCCTTGTTTAATTCTCTGGTGTTCATTTTTTTAGCATTTTAAGTTTGTATTTGTTTGTTTTTTTGCGTTAACTTTCCCGTTTTCTTCTAATGTGATATCATTAAAGCTATGACAATTTTGATCTAAAAATATTGAGTATTATAAAATATATATAATAATAATAATTCTATTATTATTATTATTATTATTATAAATAATAATAATAATGCAAATAATAAAAATGCTAATAATACTATGCAATATACATCCATATTATTGTGTAAATAATTCCAGGGCCCTTGACAGCTGCAGAAATATAGTAGGTCAGGGAGAGCGTCAGAGGAGCAGGTCAGGTCAGGGAGCAGGTCAGGTCAGGGAGAGAGTCAGAGGAGCAGATCAAGTCAGGGAGCAGGTCAGGTCAGGAAGCAGGTCAGGTCAGGAAGCAGGTCAGGTCAGGAAGCAGGTCAGGTCAGGAAGCAGGTCAGGTCAAGGAGCAGGTCAGGGAGAGAGTCAGAGGAGCAGGTCAAGTCAGGAAGCAGGTCAGGTCAAGGAGCAGGTCAGGGAGAGAGTCAGAGGAGCAGGTCAAGTCAGGAAGCAGGTCAGGTCAAGGAGCAGGTCAGGGAGAGAGTCAGAGGAGCAGGTCAAGTCAGGGAGCAGGTCAGGTCAAGGAGCAGGTCAGGTCAGGGAGAGAGTCAGAGGAGCAGGTCAAGTCAGGGAGCAGGTCAGGTCAGGGAGTAGGTCAGGTCAGGGAGCCAGGAAGCAGGTCAGATAAGGAAGCCAGGAAGCAGGTCAGGTCAGGGAGCAGGTCAGGTCAGGGGGCCATGAAGCAGGTCAGGTCAGGGGAGGGTGGAGTGTCTTCACTCCAACAAACCTCTCCTTTCCCTCCCCCCACCAGACAATTGTTTATGTCTCAAGTGTGTCAATTTCTCATTATGGAACAGCTTTAGTGATGTCATCCTTTCCTGTTATTTCTCGCCGTCTCGTTTCTTCTCCTTAATTCCTTGTCACTTCTCTCCCTTTCTCTCTACCCGTTTTTCTTCCTCTTCCTCTTAATGCTTCTACTCTGCCTAACTTATCTACGCTTCCAGGAGAACATAGATACTATGATAATAAAACTATAAGAACCAGTAGGCCACCGGGAGGGAATAGTTTAGAAGGATAGGGTGTAAGACATGTGGAAGGGGAAGGAAGCCTTGTGGAAGAGGGGGAGAAAGCATGTGAAAGGGGGGAAAGGAAATCGGGAGAAGGGAGGACAACGAATTGAAAGAGGAAGGAGGGTAAAGTGATGAGCGGGAAATTAAAAGAAATATATTAAGGGGGAGACTTAGAAAGAATAGAAGGTAAAGGAGCATGAATAGACAATAATGAAATTAAATTTGAAGCAGGAACAGATGCAGAAGGAATAGAAACAGGAGCAGACATAGAAGGAATAGAAGGAGGAGCAGACATAGGAAGAAGAGCAGACACAGAAGGAACAGAAGCAGGAGCAGACATAGAAGGAACAGAAGCAGGAGCCGATATAGAAGGAACAGAAGCAGGAGGAGACACAAAAGGAAGAGAAGCAGGAGCCGAGACAGAAGGAACAGAAGCAGGAGGAGACACAGAAGGAAGAGAAGGAGGAGGAGGAGCAGCATTAGATGCAGGGATCAAAGAGAGAGCCCATATTACTGTGGGTATTCAATGCCTTCAAGATCCTCTACTAGCAATAAGGAATAAATAGTTGGAAAGTCAAGGAACTACGACACTAATGACGGAACAGAAAAAAGAGAAGAGGGCGGAATAGATGGGAAAGGAATGTAGAGGGAGAGAGGAATGGAAAAACAACAGATAGAAGAAGAGAGGACTGAAAAAGTGGAAAAGAAAAGAGAGAAACCATTACCTCGGCGGAAAGACAGACATAGACGCAGATAAAAACAAAATTTAATTTTAAGTTTATTGTGAAGATTTAAGCGAAACTTTTATACATTTCTTGTCCTTTTGTACTTGGGAAAGAAGTTGACAAATGTCTCCGAACTTCCCTTTACAATTGTTTAACTTATTGGACCTTACGCAATGTCGCTAATTATCTCTGGTAATGGTTTAGTTGCGTGTATAAATGATGTGATCCTTGATAGAGCCTTGTTTGTATATTATTAGGCACCTATAAGCAGATGTTGTCGTCTTGCCTATATATTGAAATCATTTAGATATTGTAAACATACCCATTAAGAGTTAATAGGTATATTTTCAATCCAAGATTTTTTTTAAATATTAAGATTCCTTAGTGCCTTGGCTGCTTGTTCAAGTGCAATTTTGTGTTTGACTGTTTCCTTGGTGCTTGCTCAAGTGCTTCTTTAAGTTGTCACGAAGTGTGCTTGTATGTTAACCTTGAGTCTTTACAAGGACTCTTTTTTTATCTTTATATCCTCTCTGTTCCTGAGTGCGTTTATTGTCCCTGTTAAGAATGTGTTGTAGAAAGATTATCATAACTGCAGACTTGCCTAATTGATCATTTTTACGATACGTTTAATTAGCTGAATATTTGACAACATTAATTACTTTTTTTTTCGGGTATTTTTTTTTTATTTTTATAGTCTTGATTTAACTTTACAATGTCCTGTTTACTGTCTTTCTTCTTGTTTTGTTTTCCTATTGATTTATTTGGTATAAGATTCTTCTTTTTGTTTTCCTTTCCGAGCTATCGCTAATGTCGTTAACATTCCTCCCCCCCCCCTCTCTCTTTCTCTCTCTCTCTCTCTCTCTCTCTCTCTCTCTCTCTCTCTCTCTCTCTCTCTCTCTCTCTCTCTCTCTCTCTCTCTCTCTCTCTCTCTTCTACATGTCTTTCTCTCCCTCCTCCATTATCAGCAGTTCACCCTATCTCCGATGTAATCGCACTCGCTGTTCCTCTTCCTCAGCATCTTCTACTTGTCTGTCTCCCACCTCCACTCTTCCCATCTCTGAGCACGTGATGCGTAACTAAGACAGCGTCCCTTGTCACAGCGGAGACGAAGCCTTCACCTGCCTGGTCATGCAAGAGAGGAGCTCAAACGTCATGGAGTTCCAGATCAGTAAGTCTCTGTGAGCACTTCTGTTGGCCTTCTCCCAAGTTACAGCCCCGCTCCTGTGGCGGGTTAGTCCGCTACGGGCTCACCATAGCCCGTGTTACTTGCCCCGCTCCTGTGGCGGGTTAGTCCACTACGGGCTCACCATAGCCCGTGTTACTTGCCCCGCTCCTGTGGCGGGTTAGTCCGCTACGGGCTCACCATAGCCCGAGCTACTTGCCCCGTTCCTGTGCCGGGTAAGTTCACTACGGGTTAACCATAGCCCGTGTTACTTGCCCCGTTCCTGTGCCGGGTAAGTCCACTACGGGCTCACCATAGCCCGTGCTACGTGTCCCGCTCCTGTGCCGGGTAAGTCCACTACGGGCTCACCATAGCCCGTGCTACTTGGAACGTTTTGTTCCCAGTAGCTGCTGAAACTAAAACAACAACACCAGTCTTTCCCATGTTCTCCATATTAGACGACTTAGTTGGATTGGACAGGTGAATATTGAGGTGAACTTGTAAATGACAAAATTATATACATGACCAAAGTGTAATCAAGGACGGAGGAGCATTAAAAGCTTGTAACATAGAGAGTTCTGTATGATTTGTAGCAGATATGTAGCCACGTATCTGAACACATATATATCGGGTCCTTTCTATCTAGTGATATGTAACTGGCCGGGGAGTACAGCCATTCGTATAGCGCGCGATCCATTTCATAAAGAGTTACTGCGCTACTCAATAAATACCTCCTTAGAAAACAAAAGAACGTTGAATATTATCACTTTACGGAATCTCGAGATGCGCCACGTGTATAGAACTGGCTCTACTCTTCTACCTACTACGTAGCTATGGGGGAAAAGATGATGGAGACTCCTTGTAAAAGTTACATGCTGGGGGCACATACCAGAAGTTTGTTGTTGTTTTAGATTCAACTACTCGGAACAGAACGTTCCCAGTAGCACGGGCTATGGTGAGCCCGTAGTGCCGGTAGCACGGGCTATGGTGAGCCCGTAGTGCCGGTAGCACGGGCTATGGTGAGCCCGTAGTGCCGGTAGCACGGGCTATGGTAAGCCCGTAGTGCCGGTAGCACGGGCTATGGTGAGCCCGTAGTACCAGTAGCACGGGCTATGGTGAGCCCGTAGTGCCGGTAGCACGGGCTATGGTGAGCCCGTAGTGCCGGTAGCACGGGCTATGGTGAGCCCGTAGTGCCGGTAGCACGGGCTATGGTGAGCCCGTAGTGCCGGTAGCACGGGCTATGGCGAGCCCGTAGTGCCGGTAGCACGGGCTATGGCGAGCCCGTAATGCCGGTAGCACGGGCTATGGCGAGCCCGTAGTGCCGGTAGCACGGGCTATGGCGAGCCCGTAGTGCCGGTAGCACGGGCTATGGCGAGCCCGTAATGCCGGTAGCACGGGCTATGGTGAGCCCGTAGTGCCGGTAGCACGGGCTATGGCGAGCCCGTAGTGCCGGTAGCACGGGCTATGGCGAGCCCGTAATGCCGGTAGCACGGGCTATGGTGAGCCCGTAGATGTTTTAGATATTGTGCTTCACACTAACGATCAATCAATCGTGTCCAGTACCTGGAAACACTCCCACATAACTCCCAGGAGTGTCGTCCAAGATGCTACAGTGATGGAGATCGTGTATAGTGAAGCTGTGATCTCTCTGCTACACTCGGGTATCTCTTTTGCTGTATTTTATAATTACAAATTATCACATACTTTTTAAGTGAGTTTCTACCTAATTTTTTTTAAAGGTATTAACTTGTGTTTTTATTGTATTTCCTTAAATAAAACACAAGTTTGTTTTATTTTTTATTTCTTGATAATGATTTATAATTATTTTTAATTGGTGGTGCTGCTGCTGCAGAAAATATTATCTATTTTAATATAATTATTATAAGCTCATGTTCATCAATTTTTTAATTTCAATCGTTTTCATAATCAGGATTTGTACCTTTCCTGTGTCTGTTACTAACACTAATGCTCACTGTTAAGTTGTGGTTACTGCTACTGTTGTCAGTACTACAACTACCTCAGTTACTATCATTACTACTACTATTAATACCACTACTCATCATTGACACTATTCCTGCAACAACTATCACTCATTATCACTCATCCCAGTACCAGCATCACTAGGGGGTCATGATGACTATCTCCGGTGCTGTCATCTCTACCATCTTGAGGTTATCTTGAGATGATTTCGGGACTTTAGTGTCCCCCGCGGCCCGGTCCTCGACCAGGCCTCCACCCCCAGGAAGCAGCCCAGGTACTTATTTTACTGCTAGGTAACAGGGGCATAGGGTGAAAGAAACTCTGCCCATTATCTCTCACCGGCGCCTGGGATCGAACCCAGGACCACAGGATCACAAGTCCAGCGTGCTGTCCATTCGGCCGACCGGCTCCCTATCCATCACCATCACTTATACTACTATTTCTGCCCCCGCCAACTATCACAATTACTCCCCCACCACCACCCCCACCACGACTACTACTCCCACATCACCACCATCACCACCACTACTACTACTACTACTCCCACATCACCACCATCACCACCACTACTACTACTACTACTCCCACATCACCACTACCTACTCCACAGGTCCGGACGTGGATGCCAGATACAAGGAGGGACTCTGTTCTTCCCCAGCTTCACTCACCTGGGACTCATGGGTCACCCAAGGACGTGAGTTAACCTCCGTCCCTTTAGATTCTAAATGGTGATATATTGGTCTGTTTTTGTGTGTGATTTTGTGTCTATTTTTGCCTATTTGTATGTGGGTTTTTTTCGGGATTTTTTGGGGGGCTTAAGAAGGGCCGCAGGTCTTGGGTTCCGGCATTGCAATATTAAATTAAATAAATAAATAAATGTTTATTTAGGTAAGGTACATACATACAAGAATTTTTTTTACAAAGATTGGTGGACTTATAGATAGAGCTAGTACATACAATGCCTAAAGCCACTATTACGCAAAGCGTTTCGGGCATGAAATTGGCTGGTGAATATATTACTCTGGTACTAAACAGGTATTGTTTGCATTGAGGCCAACCTTGATTACGCAAGTGATGATATCCGCTTGATGCGTGTGCTTTGTGAGATAGGCTTGCTGTGATTCATCATCCTCCCGGGGGAAGGGAAGGTTTCATCACCCCCTTCCCTTTCTAGCTTGGGAAATGTCTCCTCTATTTCTGTTGCTTATTGATGAAGTGGGCCTCAGAAGACAGGTTCAGGGTGATATCATCTTCCAGGTTTTCTCTACCCGATTAATATAGGATTTTGTTTCTCATTTGGTACCTTGTGTTTGACTTTCTGTTCACTACGACTAGTTTCATTACTTTGCAATTACTTGAGTTAAACTTCAGTAGGTATTTGTGGGATCATTTTTTCCGTTTGTTATCATCTTGTAGTCTTTTTGCTATCTTTCTCTGTCTTAATCCTGCTCATAATTTTTGCTATCAGTAAACATTCAGACTTATATGTATATTCCATCTTAAAGATTTTTTACATATGTCAGGATGATGATTGGTCAGAGTTCAAGTATGTTTATTGAGACAAGAAAATACTTCTCAAAGGGATAGAGTTGCTTAGGCTATTTCTACCCTCCTTGGTCAGAGTGACTGACCCATGTGGAGATCCTTGGTCAGAGCGACTGACCCGTGTGGAGATCAATGCTCAGAGCGACTGACCCTGTTGGAGATCCTTGGTCAGAGTGACTGACCCGTATGGAGATCCGCTGGGGGGACATCTCTCCACTCTCAGATCCCACTCCACAACAGTGACACGATGGCTTCCGTTGATTAGCTGCTCCCTTACCCCCCCTAGATCACCTTCCCTGTCACTCTTACCTGCTTCTCCAGTGT
This sequence comes from Procambarus clarkii, assembly GCF_040958095.1. NCBI lineage: Eukaryota > Metazoa > Arthropoda > Malacostraca > Decapoda > Cambaridae > Procambarus > Procambarus clarkii. The sequence goes on along the minus strand of NC_091243.1, from coordinate 8,257,846 downwards.
GTACACTTGCCTCTTATCAGGTGCTTCTCCAACATGTACACTTGCCTCTTATCAGGTGCTTCTCCAACATGTACACTTGCCTCTTATCAGGTGCTTCTCCAACATGTACACTTGCCTCTTATCGGGTATTAAGTAAAAGCCATCCTGTCACTCCAAAACTATGCACTCTGCCTTAAAACCAATACTCATTGGTTAGTAGTGTAGACAGACATCAGACAGACTAAATGCCCATATGGTTTGGCTTACATCATTTCTGTCGCCTGGTCAGAGAATTGTATTAAATTTGCGAGGCAAGATTTACCATTCATGTACCCGTGGTTGCGGGGCTACGGAAAGTCCCCCTACTCCCCAAATGTTTCTACTCCCAGTAGGCTCAGATTCCTGAGCCTACTGGGCTGTATTAAATCTACATTTGAAACTGTGTATGGAGTACAATACACTGTACAGTTCTTGAACTACTTTATTACGGGACAAATTGCTTCACTGTTAGGTCATTAAGCAGTTAGCCGTTAAATTGTGCAGTAATTAGCCAGTTTTATTATGCCAAATTGCATAAGATTTTAATAAGGTGTTGCACCACAACCACTTTCTCCGACTCTGTTCTTTTCAACAGAGAGCAATTGAAATTCAACAATGCAACAGGATTCGAAGGGCTTTAACATCCTTCTGTTATCTTGAAGAACGAGAACACTGGGTTGTATATACACACTTCCGCTACAGTTCCAGGGAGTCATTTACTTCAGTTCAAGGGGGTCATTTACTTCAGTTCAAGGGGTCATTTACGACAGTTCAAGGAGGTCATTTACTATAGTTCAAGGAGGTCATTTACTTTAGTTCAAGGGGTCATTTACTACAGTTCAAGGAGGTCATTTACTACAATTCAAGGGGTCATTTACGACAGTTCAAGGGATCATTTACTTCAGTTCAAGGAGGTCATTTACGACAGTTCAAGGAGGTCATTTACGACAGTTCAAGGGGGTCATTTACTTCAGTTCAAGGAGGTCATTTACTCCAGTTCAATTGGTCATTTACTACAGTTTAAGGAGGTCATTTACTACAGTTCAATTGGTCATTTACTACAGTTCAAGGAGGTCATTTACTTCAGTTCAAGGGGTCATTTACGACAGTTCAAGGAGGTCATTTACTTCAGTTCAAGGGGTCATTTACGACAGTTCAAGGAGGTCATTTACTTCAGTTCAAGGGGTCATTTACGACAGTTCAAGGGATCATTTACTTCAGTTCAAGGAGGTCATTTACGACAGTTCAAGGAGGTCATTTACTTCAGTTCAAGGGGGTCATTTACTTCAGTTCAAGGGGTCATTTACGACAGTTCAAGGAGGTCATTTACTTCAGTTCAAGGGGTCATTTACGACAGTTCAAGGGATCATTTACTTCAGTTCAAGGGGGTCATTTACGACAGTTCAAGGAGGTCATTTACGACAGTTCAAGGAGGTCATTTACTTCAGTTCAAGGGGGTCATTTACTTCAGTTCAAGGGGTCATTTACGACAGTTCAAGGAGGTCATTTACTTCAGTTCAAGGGGTCATTTACGACAGTTCAAGGGATCATTTACTTCAGTTCAAGGGGTCATTTACGACAGTTCAAGGGATCATTTACTTCAGTTCAAGGGGTCATTTACGACAGTTCAAGGAGGTCATTTACTTTAGTTCAAGGGGTCATTTACTACAGTTCAAGGAGGTCATTTACGACAGTTCAAGGAGGTCATTTACTTCAGTTCAAGGAGGTCATTTACGACAGTTCAAGGGGTCATTTACTACAGTTCAAGAAGGTCATTTACTCCAGTTCAATTGGTCATTTACTACAGTTCAAGGAGGTCATTTACTCCAGTTCAATTGGTCATTTACTACAGTTTAAGGAGGTCATTTACTACAGTTCAATTGGTCATTTACTACAGTTCAAGGAGGTCATTTACTACAGTTCAATTGGTCATTTACTACAGTTCAAGGAGGTCATTTACTACAGTTCAAAACAGTTCAATTGGTCATTTACTACAGTTCAAAGGGTCATTTACTACAGTTCAAGAGATTATTTACTACAGTTCAAGGGGGAGTCATTTACTAGCAAAATCCATATGTTGAATCTTCCTCTGATTATCAGATATAAAATATATCTTTTGGTTTGTTATTTAATGCATTTGTACCTATAAAATATTAAGAAAACATCGTACAATATTTATACGACATGACTCTCTCCCATTTATAAGTCATGTCACATTTTTTGAAGGGGATTCATGTTATAAATGATAAATTTACATATAATAAAATTCTCATACTCACTCAGACCGGTGAGTCAGTCCAGGAAGGTCAAGTCATTATCCTGAATTATGCATTTTTTTTCTATCTTCATTTTTTTATGGTTGGGAAGGGGTGGTGGTGAGGAGCAGACATTGTTCACATGTGGTTCATTTTGTTCTCTGGTGGGGAAGAAAAGTGAGTCGATCATCAACTACAGGAAGGATTTTACAGCGTTTAACTTAAAAGTTCTTCTTATTATCATTATTTTCCAGTCAGGTTTTTACTGTCTATTCTCACTCCTTACCGTCATTTTGCTCTCTCTCCCTGGTCTTTTCTTTCTCTCTCTATCCTAATTTCTCTCTCTCTCTCTCTCTCTCTCTCTCTCTCTCTCTCTCTCTCTCTCTCTCTCTCTCTCTCTCTCTCTCTCTCTCTCTCTCTCTCTCTCTCTCTCTCTCTCTCTCTCTCTCTCTCTCTCTCTCTCTCTCTCTCTCTCTCTCTCTCTCTCTCTCTCTCTCTCTCTCTCTCTCTCTCTCTCTCTCTCCGCCATCCATATCACCTCTCCACCTGTATTCCCCTACATTACTCTTATTACCTATCATCACTACCTTTTCCCACCCTCTTCCCCATCCTCATTACCCCTCTTTCTACTCATTCTTCTCCCTCTATCTCATTTTCCTCCCCATCCATATTCCTCTCCCCTACCCACATTCCCCTCATCACCCCTCATTCTCCCTTCCTCCCATTCACATTACCCCCCCCCGTACCTCATACACCTCCCCTAACCTTCCTTCCTCACCACATACCTCATTCCCTCCCTCATTCCCTCCCTCATTATCCTTTCCCCATCCTCACGCCAGCCACTACACGAAGGAAACCTGTTCGGTTGAGGGGGAACAACTTGTCAAGAGAACCAACCTCTTCTGGTTATAGCATGCTGAAAAGGGGTCGTTTTCCCTATTTGTCCCCCATTCCGGACTCATCATTTCGCTTAAAGCGATCAAGTAACCAAGAAATTAATTAATGTTTGGAATTTTTTTATCCGTTTTTTGGAAACTTTTGGAATTTTTTTATCCATTTTTTGAAAAGTTTTGGAGGTTTTCTTTTTTTTTCTTTTTTTTTTTACATGTAATTAGCATTTTTGAAAGAATCAATGAATGATATTATCTTGGAATTATCTAACTTGTTGCATTTAATATATTTCTCTCTAATCCATTATTGTACACTTCACTGTTTGGTACACTATCTTGTGTATATGTCACTCTTCCATTGCTGTGCATCATTGTTCCGTTTGGTAACCTGATGATGAGGATGATGAGGATGATGATGGTGATGGTGAGGATGGTGTCGAAATGAACGCCAAATTAACACATTAACAGAATAATGTAATTATTAGAATAATAATTTAGTTCAGTAAGCCAAACTGACCCAAATCCAGATCACCTTCAGCGTCTTGAACAAGTGAGCTTCACCAGCCTTATGTACAACCTACGTGAGACATATTGTTGAGAATGCAGCCTCTCCTCATCATGAACCTCAACAAACCAATACAAAAAATAAGGATCAAAAGATATTCAACAAAGCTCGTTCCTAGGCTGAGGGAATTGATCCTGAACACTAGAAAAGAGAGGGTCCGAGGGAACATGATCACGTCATACAATATACAGCAGAGTTATCCATAAACAGAATGAATCTACCAAAGCTGACTCGATAAATAATAGTAAAAGAGAGAGAATAGAGGGCCAAATAGAAAATGGAAGGAGGGAGGGATAGAATGAAGGAATTGCAGATAAAGAGATAAGATATTGAAAGATAAAGACAAGATAAAGAAGAGATATTGAGGGAGAGATGGAAAAGAAATGGCAGAAAGGAAGAAGAGAGTTAGGGCATAAAAAAAGTGGGGGAAAAGATTGAAGAATAGTGGAAGGAACGAAAAGAGAAATGGAGGGACGAGCAAGAGGAAGGAAGGAGTGGAGGGAAGGGAAGGGGGGGAGAAGGTTGAAGAGGGTAGCCGCCGGATCCACGCTTCAGCGACCAACGTGGAGGAATTGCTGCAGCCAGGTCGGTGCGCCGCTCCACTGCCCGCTCCTCTTTTTTTTTATTCACCCCCCCCCCCCCCACACACCCTCGAACCTTTGAGATCAGACTCGTTTTGTCCTCTTCGTCTCTCTTCCTCTTGTTTCTCCTCCTGTTTCTCCTCCTCCTCCTCCTCCTCCTCCTCCTCCTCCTCCTTGAGATTATCTTAGAGTTAGTGGGAGCTTCCGCCCCTTTTCGTAATGACCTGAAAAAAAAATACGCTCTCTGAGCCAAATCACATTTCAGGGCAACAAGATTTTGATTGGAACTTCCTTTCGTGTATTCTTGGCGACAATTGAAAATCTTTTTCCTGTTTTTCTTTTCATTCTTGTGAGGAGGAGGAGGAGGAGGTCAGTTTTTCTTTTGTCATTTTTGATGGAAGTTGGAATTTTCTTGACTTTGGGTTGCTGTCATTGCACCGGCAATTTCCTTGGTGATTTGCAACACCTCCAAGATTACAGTGTTTGAGAAGAGAGAAAGAGATTTAAGGAAATTTGTGACTTAAGGATAATGCTAAATTATTGTCATGTAAGCATCATTGTCAAGAGAGCATCATGAGCATGCTCTCGGACGTAGGTTCGAATCCTCGTCACGGCTCTGGGGGATTTGTTTATTGTCATGTAAGGTTGAGGATGAACTGTGTATCCCTAGAGTCTTTATATGATCACTTGACTTAATTTCAAGCTTAACTACATGTTCAACGAGCATGTTCCAAAAGCACGTCCAGTGCTTTGGAACATGCCTGGGAAAGAATGACCGCTGATGGAGAAATGTTCTTATGGAAGACACATCCAGCACGAGGCTGTTGATGGCTGAACGCCTTGTGTTGTAGTTGCCAACCTCTGGTTATTACCGAAGTTGAACCAGGTGGGAAATCACGTGAACATTGGCATTATACGTAAGAGTAAATCTGAATGGGTCCAAAGTAGAGATGAGCCTTCTCGCATGGTTCTGCACTTTGTCCAAAATTTTGATAAATAACGAGGAAAAGACCATCCAAGGACAGCGGTGGATACTCAAGATGGGAGCGCAAACGTGCGCTTTATATAAGGGTTTTGAAACCCACCCTTGCTGTCAAGAAGGCAAGAGAGGCACCTTAACAGCTGTAAATGTCTTAGATGCCCTGCTTTCTAGGTTAAGTTCATGGCTATTGATGACCCCTTCCGTTGTATACCTGTTCCAGTCGCAATACATGATCTCTTGTTATCATCAAGAGATAACATCATCTTGTTATCCTGTGTTTCCTCAGCCTCAAATGTGACCAGTCCATCGCCCTCCCCAGGTAGATCTTGTTGCATATCTGTTTAATGACCTTTTATAGCAGCTGGTATTTATGTTCAATTTGTAAAGTTTAGAGTTCAGTCATTAGCATTGGCTTGAACTTCAGGAATGAAGTGCAGTCGGTCGTTGAAATATACATTCCATTCCTCAAAATGAAGTTCAAGCACACTACAGTCCGCTGGCATTAATTGAGGCTCTTAAAGATTGTGCTCCATTGAGCACTGTTACAGTCCGTTCTTGAAGCAATTCCCGTATAAGCTGTTACTTGAAACCTGAGATACCAAGTGCTTAAAACTTTGATAGTAGTCCTAAGTGGACTACTGCCCTGATCAAACTCACCGGCAATGTCTGTGTCAACAACTCCGCTGGTCTTAGACTCATCCAGTTACTTATGCTACATAGTGGAAAAGTTAAGCAAAACAACGGCCGTAGAACGACCTTTCTTTAAACCATGTTGTCGACTAGATAGTAAATGATGAATATAGATAAACAATATAATTTGCTGAGAGATTAATGTCTCAACAGATAACGAGACCAGCACACACACTCAGGAAAAGGCAGCTCCTGAAATCGGAAAAAGATTTATTAGTATTATTAGTAAATATAATATTCTACCTTTCAACTGAGCCTCAGATCAGCATAATCACTTTAGCATCGTATAAAAGCTGGAAAACATCTGAGGAATCAGGAGAAGAAGGCATAGAGAGCAAAGTACTTAACCTATGTGAGACCACTACTAGAGTGTGCAGCTCTTACATGGAGAGACAATTTAAAAATAATCAGGCTAAAATTCGAGGAAGATTAGATATATGGGATAAGATTGGTTCCAGAACTGTGTGGACTGGAGTATAGCGATAGACTAAAAAAAAACTGCGTCTTACTACATTAGGTATATGGCGAGAAAGGGAAACATGATTACGACGTATAAAATACTGAAAAGTATCGACAAAGTAGATAACGATGAAAGGCTTAGCAAATGAAACAGCAGAACAAGAGGCCATGGATGAAAGTTGGACACAGAAGAGCCTTAGAAATTCTGAAGAAACATGTATTAAGCCTAAGAGTACTAAACAAATGAAATGAACTAGAGGAAATAGATCCATGCTAATACCATACTGTACATTGATTTCAAATTGCCGATAAAAGATAATTCATTTTTCGCGAGTCATTGCATTAGACGACCGACAGCTATTAAGGAGGATGGGGATGGAGCCCATGAGCAGACATTAGACCCTGCAAGTACATGGAGGTGAGTGCATCTAGACAGGTACACTCACTCGAGAGTTCTTTGTTCCCTCAACACTCACTCACCACGCCGGAAGTCCCAAGACAGCCATTGGACACACTCTGGGTATATTCACTCCCACATTTTATTGCAGTTTTCTGTGAGTCACAGAGACAATTGTCTGGTCGAAATGCCTCAGAGGCACGTATTGAACCAGCGATCGCTAGTGAGGTGGTTTCAGTACTATGTACGCCAGGGGGTTGATCTCTGGCTATACAGGTTCGAAAACCCTGGTCGGATCATAGAGTTCTAAGGGATTTATGGCTTAGGGACCATTCAAGCACTCTTTCATATTTATAAACTTCTAAACGTACACAGTACCGTGACGATCAATGGTGCAGTGGTCACGGTACAGTGTATGTTTAGGGGTGATCCTGGACGTCATTGGTTCGAATCCTAATCGGGTCAAAAATGAGTTCTTATATATATATATATATATATATATATATATATATATATATATATATATATATATATATATATATATATATATATATATATATATATATATATATATATATATATATATATATATATATATATATATATATATATATATATATTATATTATATTATATTAATTCGCAATTTTGCAAAACATTGGTTGGTACCTTAAGTATTCCTTTTGTTTTGGAAATTTTAATAATGAATAAAAGTTTATACAAGACGAAAAAGACCATTTATGAAAGCGGGTTCTCTTGATATTACATTTCCGGCTATTAGTAAAAATTATATAAATGGGAAACGTAAATAGACATCCGGATTCACTATTCGGATGCCTAGTCGGGTCAAAAATGAGTTCTTAGAGATGGTGAGTAGGAACAGAAGGAGGATCACACATGCACTCACCTCGTGAATACCTGTGACTCATTTGGTAGTTGTCTGGGCGTGACTCACGTGATGAATACTCGTGACTCATTTACTAGTTATCTAGGCGTGACTCACCTGATGAATACTCGTGACTCATTCCGTTGTTGTGTTCAATGGAAGGTTCCGTGTTAATCCGTGTCACCCTTCCAGTTCCTCTTCTTTCTCTCTCTTAATCTTATTCCCTTTCATCCCCTTCATTCCTACCTTCCCTTCCTCATTCTCCCAACCCCTCCCCGCCCAAGGCAGGGATGTAAACACGGGTGTAAGCGGGGCGGCAGTTCCAGCCTGCCGGTGCAGCATGGGCCGGTCAACACGGCCCAACTTCCAGAGGGACCGGAGAGTGTAGCCGGTAGCGCCCCCTACCGCCCTGGATGTGTGGCCGGTAGCGCCCCCTACCGCCCTGGATGTGTGGCCGGTAGCGCCCCCTACCGCCCTGGATGTGTGGCCGGTAGCGCCCCCTACCGCCCTGGATGTGTGGCCGGTAGCGCCCCCTACCGCCCTGGATGTGTGGCCGGTAGCGCCCCCTACCGCCCTGGATGTGTGGCCGGTAGCGCCCCCTACCGCCCTGGATGTGTGGCCGGTAGCGCCCCCTACCGCCCTGGATGTGTGGCCAGTAGCGCCCCCTACCGCCCTGGATGTGTGGCCGGTAGCGCCCCCTACCGCCCTGGATGTGTGGCCGGTAGCGCCCCCTACCGCCCTGGATGTGTGGCCGGTAGCGCCCCCTACCGCCCTGGATGTGTAGCCGGTAGCGCCCCCTACCGCCCTGGATGTGTAGCCGGTAGCGCCCCCTACCGCCCTGGATGTGTAGCCGGTAGCGCCCCCTACCGCCCTGGATGTGTAGCCGGTAGCGCCCCCTACCGCCCTGGATGTGTGGCCGGTAGCGCTCCCTATCGCCCTGGATGTGTGGCCGGTACGACAGCAAGAGTCGGGTGTTGGGAGCACAGCTGGTAGCCGTGTGCAGCAGGGAGTGATGACCAGATGATATGGTGTGCTCTTCTGTGTGTCCTCTCTCTCTCTCTCTCTCTCTCTCTCTCTCTCTCTCTCTCTCTCTCTCTCTCTCTCTCTCTCTCTCTCTCTCTCTCTCTCTCTCTCTCTCCCTCTCTCTCTCTTTCTTTCTCTCTCTCTCTCTCTCTCTCTCTCTCTCTCTCTCTCTCTCTCTCTCTCTCTCTCTCTCCCTCTCTCTCTCTTTCTTTCTCTCTCTCTCTCTCTCTCTCTCTCTCTCTCTCTCTCTCTCTCTCTCTCTCTCTCTCTCTCTCTCTCTCTCTCTCTCTCTTCTCTTTCTCTTTCTCACCACTACCCACACCAAGGGGCACCGCCAGCTGACTGTTTCTACACCTTGTGGTCACAACGGTCAATTACCGAGTACCTGCCCAACCGATTCTTCCTGTCCGTCTCACAGTTTCCTCTGCAACGGAGTATTTTCCACTAGTGGGCCTGGCTCCATGACAGTAATTTACATTGCATTTGTCTCCCCCCCAATTACAGTTTCTTTCAATACCCTGGAGGCATCGTTTTCTTTAATGATCGCTGCACTTTTTTTCTCATTTCCTGAGAGATTCATTGCGCATTTGCTTTCTTTACATATCCTTTCGTCATTCTTTCCTCTTTTCTTCTATTGCACAATATCCTTCCATCTTTTGATGATGTTTCCTCCATAAAAAAATATTCACAAAATATTAAAAAGATAATAGTAGTAATGATGATAATTAAAGTTTAAATTGAATTAAATTATTTCGAAAGATGACCTTTATTATGGGGCATAACATCCCACGCCACAACTACCAAATTAATAACATAACCTTGCAGCAGACTGATTAAGAAAAGGACCATGGAGTCAAAATCCATCATTACTGAATGTTGCACAAGAGGTGGAAGCAGCAGTAGAAATACCTAACCAAACCCTAAGAATAACCAATCGTTATATCTACGGGCTCACCATAGCCCGTGCTACTTGGAACTTTGTTCCAGGTAGAAAATCTTTAACAACAACAACCAATCGTTCATTTGACATTAAGGAAAAGAAATTAGTTCTTCAAGTGTATAGATCTCCGGTGCGCCTCCACTTGGGTCATTGTATCCCAGCATGGAGATCTCATCGTCAGAATGCAGGCGATGAGTCACAATAACGTGGCTAAAGTAAGTTGACCAGACCACACACTAGAAGGTGAAGGGACGACGACGTTTCGGTCCGTCCTGGACCATTCTCAAGTCGATTGTGATGAGGAAGTAGATGCAGGCAATAAAGCCTGCAAATCAATTCATCGTCTGAAGATCATATAGCTGTTTTGGAGAATGTGCAATACCGGACAACAAAAATCATTCCAGAACTAAGTCTACCTTTATAACTGGAATGGTTGAGGGGCTTCACGGCTGACAACACTTCAAACCAGACACGACAAGGCTGATCTCATTGAAACTTTTAAAATACTGAACAATTTAGAGGATGTTGATCCTGACAATGCCTTCAAAAGATCAGATGTAACACAAACAAGGAGCAACGGGTTCAAGCTCAACAAGCCATAATGTAGGACTGAAAACGTTTTCAGACTGATGCTCTTTCATCCACAGAGTTATAAACTAATGGAACCGCCTACCCGTCAATGTCGTAACTACCAAAACTGTTGAATTTTAAAATCCAGCTAGCAAAAAATAATCAGGACAAAAGGGAGTGGGGGGACCTTTTGACAAGCCGTCGGCTTCCTGTCCTCGTCGAGGCTACTGGAGTGTTAGTGGCCCTCGTGTAAATTCAGGTAAATATAGTAGTAGTAGTAGGCATCCATCAGTCTCAGGAGACTATGGAGTTGCGCTCTGGTTGTCGGTCTGGAGTGGCCTCACCAGGGCGCAAAGCCAGGGTAGGTTGATTCGGGGGAGAAGCTGTTACCCAGGCAGCAGGTCACCCCCCCCTCTCCACGGCGCTGAAAGACCAAACACCAAAATATCCATATCCACAAAAGAACTTACAAAAGTAGCCGAGGCGACCACTGACCAGCCCCAGTATAAAACTGCAGACTATGGTAAATCAAGAGAAACAAATTAAGATCAATGATATTTCGAAAAACCTCGTGAGACAAGTGTAAAACAGGACTGTTTTGACGGAAAGGACACAAGATACAAATTATAAGGTGTGTTGGGTGGGCAGTAGAGCTTGGTGGGACATAATAATAGAGCAGAGGAACTAGTGACTCTATACCCCCACTTCCGATTGCTCTGTAACTCTATAGTGCTGTAGTTGAGGTAAGAACGATCTTCTTCACTATATGTAATCGATTTTCCTCACCTCTTTTCTTCGTACATTTCAGCCCGTATTGTGCTGTCATTGTGACCTTTCATTTATATGACTGGGGGCATAGATCACCTAATTCCTCCATGTTGGAATGTCAGGGAAGGCTTAAAGTTCCAGTTGGATAGCAGTTAGGCGCTTCTGGAGTCCTTCCTTATTCTGTCTGCTCCGTATCATGGTTGATAGAGCTACCATCTCCAGCTCTTGTCGGGGTCGGTGATTCGAGACTCCTAGGGGTCCAGGTGAATATAAATATATATATAAGCCTTTCCCCCACTCTCCTTCTGGGCCCACGACGTCCTCTCACAAGCTGTACTGTCCGCAGGGGTGGACAGGTTCCGTCAGTCGCCGTGCCCCGTGGCGGGAGAATACACGGGCGTCATCCCGGACGCCCCCTTGCTGTGCGCCAAACTCTACTCCGACTGTAACAACCCAGAGATCATGTTCTACACCGTCTACTCCTGCAGCAACCGCTCCGAGGTCATGGAAGGTCAGTCTGCTTATAATGTTTGTTTAGATAATTGTGGCTTTGGGGGAGTGTTTGTGAGGGAGATAAAGCTATGTGACAACCTAGACGAAAAGCATTGCGATCAAGATGGACAACTAACCTCTACTTCGGTGTCCGCAGAGCGAGAGTACCGGTGCCTGGGCCAGTGGAGCGAGACAGGCGTGACCTACACTTACACCGAGCGACGGGATCAGGCCTAACTACGAGTGCTTCGCCGGCGTGGTGGTCGACGACGGGGAGATCTACATCATGGAGGCCGGCGTCAACTGCCAGCGAGGGCTGGAGGTGCTCTCGTGCGGCATGAAGCTAGGTCAAGCAAGGTCAGCACAGCTCTGCACGTGGGTCAGGTTGTGCATGAGAAAGACTAGTACAGTGGTAGCTTAGCGGAGGGATGGGGGGAGGGGAGTGTCAGGGGAAAGCGCCAGGTTATTACGACTATGTAGCATTTGGAAAGGGGTCAGGATAAGGATTTGGGATGGGACGGGTGGGAAGGAATGGTCCCCAATCTCTTCGACTGGTCGGGGATTGAACGCCGACCTGCATGAAGCGAGACCGTTGCTCTACCGTCCAGCCCAAGTGAGAGGATGGGGGGGGGGAGGGGAGGAGATAATTAGTAAGTGCTCTGAAGATTATAATCCATAAGTCAAGGTCATGAAACCGCAGGGGATGGTCCACAAGGGCATTTTAGTTAGTTTAATTAGTATATTATGGACCTTATTCTAATCCTTTTTTTGCGAATTGGTTGATTACAGTTTCATTTGCATATACAGCACATCCAGCCATTGGGTAATGAATGAAAGGTTACAGTCATACGCATACACTTCCAACAGTAATGGAAGAGTTGGAAGCTTGGCTAGGATTTTTACTAATACCTCATTTCGATGAGAGTTTTGAGAGATATTGCTTTCAAGTCGGCTGATGTCAAGTTTTAGCTGTTCCAATGTCTGATCTAAGCTCTTAGCTGGTCTGCTGTCATCTGGGAGACAGTTCAATATGTATTTAGATCACCCCTTCACTTTGAACACAGATCAATGTTTAGCAGCATTTAAAACCTTTATAGTAGAAAGAACATTTATGAAATATTTAAAATTAAGTGAAATATTTAAAGCTATTAAACAGATCCCTTAACAACAAACAGACGAGTTATTGTATCAATAAATACGTCAATATTTTCAACGTCAACCCACATGGCGCTTGTTCCTCCTTTTGTAACCTCTCTAGTTCCAAGAGAGATGTGTGTGTGGTGGTAAAGACGTGACGCCCTCTTGCTCACGCTTCGTATACTGACACCTCATGACCTTGCCATGACCTTGTCTCCGTCTCTTCCCTTCCCCTTCCCTCCCAGCTCCGTGTCTCAACGACCCAGTGATCGCCCCTCGCCCCTACCAGCCGTCGCCGACGCAGCCACCGTGGTGGAACGCCACTCGTAACCCTTGGACCAAGAAATCCTCCCCCACGACGCCCAAACCGGGCCTCAAGAACACCTCCAAGGGACACGCAGCGTCCTCCACCAACCTTTCCACCCGCCACTTCATCCTGGGAACGGCCCTGGCACTGGCTGTGTGCCTACACCAGTGGTGGGGGGTGTAGTAGGTGTACCAGTTGTGTAAGGATACTGTGTGAGTGTACCACTGGTGGCCACATCCGTTCCAAAGACGCTTCAGAAAAGGTTGTGGGTTTGGGGTTCTCACGCGTTGTAGCTTTATTATAAAGTGTACGTATATATAAATATATATATTTACACTTAAAATGCACCAAATATTAACCTATGTGTATTTATTAGGTATTATATTTTGTATATATGTTCAAGGCATATGGGGAAGGACTCACCTGTACCTCGGCCACACTTCAGGGGCCAGCAATGCTATATGTCTATAACGGCCACCTGGTGCTATAGCCACCTCCCGGCGCCTATATAGTTGCCACCTGGCTCCCATAGCTACCGCCTGGGCCTATATTCATCTGGCGCCTATAGCTATCACCTGTTGTCTAAGTTCTTAACTTGGAATGCTGTGGCCCAGGTATAGGTAAAGGTCCTTCCATGTGTTCATGTTGTTGCAATTATATATATATATATATATATATATATATATATATATATATATGATATATGTGTGTGTATGACTGAAGTTATCATATTGACTTCGTAAATGTCAAGCTTCACTGATCTCGGTGGTTCTTAAGAGCATATAATTGATTTACTAGTAAGACGCCACTCTAGTCTGGCAACGATGGATCACAAGGAAGTGAAATGTTGATTTATGTTTCATTTTCGTTGTTATTACGAGTTATTTGAAATATGTTTTTCTTCCTTGTTCGCTGCTCAATTAAATGATTAAATGTAGAGCAAAAGTTGACCCTTTGATATTGCACTGATCTCCTGTCTTGGCTCTTTTTCCATTCACCTGTCAGTCTCAATCTTATTTTCCTTCTTCATGTCATCCTTCACTAGCCCCATATATGTCAATTCCCCCTTCTCCCACCCCATCATCCACAAACACATCCAACCTCTCAGTCTCCTATTCCATACCACCAGTCCTCAATTAACCCCTACCCCTCACATCTAACCCTTTGCCCTTCACCTTTCCTCTCATCTTCTATCCCCCCCTCTCTCCTATCCCTCACCCCCCCACCCACAGGATTCTACGTTACAAGTAACCTCTCTGTTGACTCCGGGTAACATTCTTTTGAGAGGCAGACATCACCCACGAGAAAAGTCCTCACAAGGGTCATCTGAAAACGAAACGGACGAGGGGAAAGAAATTCAGTGAGATACCTTCTACCTCCCCTTCTCCAACGCTCCTTCGAGAAGAGGAAATCCTTCAATGAGACTCTCTTCTGGGATTTTTTCGACCTTGGGTTCACAGGAGCTGAAGATCCTATTATGGGAAATCCTCATTTACTTCAATTCTTTCATCTCTTTCTCGTTTTCATCACCTTTCCCCTCACTATACTCCTTTTTCCCTTGCTTCCTCTCTTGTACAGTTTCTTCCTCTTCTCTTTCCTCACTCCTGGACAGTCAGGACAAACAAGCTTCTTGGTGTGACTGTTATAGTCAGAGAGATTTACCATATGTGTGTGTGTGTGTGTGTGTGTGTGTGTGTGTGTGTGTGTGTGTGTGTGTGTGTGTGTGTGTGTGTGTGTGTGTGTGTGCTGGAGAACACGTGACTGTTCAGCTTTAATCAACCCAGAACACAAAAGTAGTCCTTAATCTCATTTGCAAATTTAGGCAAACGCAGACAGGTCCTAAATCCAATTTAATGGTATATTACCTGTGTGTACAACCAAAAAAGTTGACCTAATATTCACCTAAGAGTAAGAACAGGATCTATCTCATCACAGTATTATACACGTACCATAACAGGGGTTAGAAAAGTATTACTTTTCTCAGAGAAATTTAATTCAGTATATAATAACTTTTAAGCCAGAGAGATTTAAAAGACATAGAAATTAAACACTTTTTAACTGTAGTTTTTTTAATGATGTACAAACGGACTTTTTGTATTATTTTATTTTACACATGTGAAAATGTCTTGGGTTAGCGAAGTGCTGTGCTTATCCTCAGCGAAGTGCTGTGCTTATCCTCAGCGAAGTGCTGTGCTTATCCTCAGCGAAGTGCTGTGCTTATCCTCAGCGAAGTGCTGTGCTTATCCTCAGCGAAGTGCTGTGCTTATCCTCAGCGAAGTGCTGTGCTTATCCTCAGCGAAGTGCTGTGCTTATCCTCAGCGAAGTGCTGTGCTTATCCTCAGCGAAGTGCTGTGCTTATCCTCAGCGAAGTGCTGTGCTTATCCTCAGCGAAGTGCTGTGCTTATCCTCAGCGAAGTGCTGTGCTTATCCTTAGCTAGCGAAGTGCTGCCCTTATCCTCACTTAGCAAACAAGGTATCTTATTGGGAGGTGAAAAAATATGTATTTTTTTGCTAGATATTATTAGAGTAATTAAAAATGTTAATATGGATTAGCATGATAGTTAACGAGAACGAAACGGAACGAGAACATGATTTTGAAATATAACATCCAGACAGAGAGGAATTTATCGGGCTTATCATCGATATGTTGTTGCCGGGGAAGAACGGACAGGTTTGTCAGACTTGACTCTCGTCACAGGAGAAATGGAGTCACGAGAACTACATTGATTAAAGTTGGGAAGGGTTCGTCAGCGTAAATTTATGTGCGCGCATGCGTACGTGTCTGTTCAAGTTCAAGTATGTTTATTGAGATCAGAAATAAATACATCTCAAAGAGATAGAGTAGCTTAGTCTGATAATACTGCTAATACTTGTTGCTATTTTCATTTGTTTTTGTGTATTGATGAATGTTCCGCTGTTCCTGCAATGTTGATGACTCTAGGGAGGCGATGAGTCACAATAACGTGGCTGAAGTATGTTGACCAGACCACACACTAGAAGTTGAAGTGACGACGACGTTTCGGTCCGTCCTGGACCATTCTCAAGTCGATTGAGAATGGTCCAGGACGGACCGAAACGTCGTCGTCCCTTCAATTTCTAGTGTGTGGTCTGGTCAACGACTCTAGGGAGCATTGATGGGGGTCACTTGGCTGTTGTGAAGGGCCCCTGGCCGCCTCCGTGACTCTGGCTTTTGAGAAAGGGTAATTATTACCCTCCTTGGTCGTACGGTCGTTTGACTGTACGACCTAGACCTAGAACGCGTTTAATTAATTTTGCAGTTTCATCTGTGGTCAATAAATCCGTTTTTGTTTTGTTTCCAGCTACGTAATTTTAATAATAATTTGCTGATAACTCACACGAGAGTAAAAGAAAATGGAATTTAAATTTGGGGTGACTAAACATATTGTGTAGTTATCCCCCAAATTTACCATCCCTTCTTTCTTTCTTTGTTATTTCTGGTTACTGCTCTCGATTCGAAATGTATTTTCAATATATGATAAAATTATCATGGACGGCCCACGGTAAAGACACTTTCATTATTTGTTTCAATTTGCATGTTTACGCGTAAAATCATAGATATGATCGATGCTGAAGTCATTGACTTGAGATTGATTTATATATGAATATATTGATAAACACGTCAGTATATGTTTCATGGTCACTATGTTGTTGTTATAGCAACAGTCTCCGTGGTGTAGTGGTAAGACACTCGCCTGGCGTTCCGCGAGCGCTATGTCATGGGTTCGTATCCTGGCCGGGGAGGATTTACTGGGCGCAATTCCTTAACTGTAGCCTCTGTTTAACGCAACAGTAAAATGTGTACTTGGATGAAAAAACGATTCTTCGCGGCAGGGGATCGTATTCCAGGGACCATAGGATTAAGGACTTGCCCGAAACGCTACGCGTACTAGTGGTTGTACAAGAATGTAACAACTCTTGTATATATCTCAAAAAAAAAAAAAAAAAAAAAAAAAAAAAAAAAAAAAAAAGATTCAGCTACTCGGAACAAGTTCCAAGTAGCACGGGCTATGGCGAGCCCGTAGAGGACTTACCTGGCATAAGACGGACGTGGCCACTCATTTACTGAAAGGCAGTAGCGCAAATAATCAATGTAGAATGAGGAGGGTGACAGGTTCTTCTCCTTATGCAAATGAGTTTTTTCTGGTGCCCACGACCGCGACCACAGGATGGGTATGGGGTGCATAATGAATGGACTAACCTATTACAATTATTTTGTAATAGTTTAGTTCATACAGCCCCCTAAGTTGTAACACATTGTCCAGTACATCTCTTAAGATGTATCGCACTGGTGAATACAGCCACTAAGATGTGTAACACAGGTCATTACAGTCTTCCAGATGTATCATACTGGTGAATACAGCCTTTAAGATGCATCGCACTTATCAATACAGTACATGTTATGCCTAAATATACCCTTGCCCAAGTTTGTGAAGACTATCCAGTGTGCTTGTTATATTTTGAGGTTGTTGTGGAGGCGTTCCAATATTTCACGTGTATTAGGATCTTCACGGATATGTTTATCTAGTAGACTATACTAGAGGCCTTTGAGTGTGCGATTATGTTGGTGTATATAGTGTGTATATATTTGTAAATAATTTTATAATAATTTAATAATAAAGAGCTTCGCTTTTATGATTGTTTTATTTTTGTATTTCCACAAAGAATTATGTTACTTTTCTGTTGTTCAGTCATGTCTGTATACAAAGTCCTATGAAACAAAGACTCAAAGTCCATTCTATGCACCCGCCAAACCCCCTGTTTATGAATGAAAAGCGGTTTACACACGACTCACAACTGCAGACGTTCGAACATATCCGGAACAAGTGTTTCACTGACGAATTTTGTTCGAACCACAACGCTGTGAATGCTTCACCCACGTACTACAAATACAAATAATCGCCAACAGAACCTAAACACCTAATCCTAACCTGTGCCAATTTATGCACAATATGCTAATATATTATATTAATTTATATATGAGAAAATTCCCGTTTTGAATGAATAGCATGTTAAAATTTATGAATGCGTCTGTGGGGTCGACCGCTGAATGTAATGACACTTGAGTCGAGGACGGGTTGCCGGCTCACCAACGATAGGCTAGTTTAGAGTTTATTTATTTATTTATTTATATATACAAGAAGGTACATTGGGATTGTGAGGATACATAGCATAGTGATTACATTCTTGTAAAGCCACTAGTAAGCGCAGCGTTTCGGGCAGGTCCTTAATCTAACAGAAAATTTTAAGCAGGTAAATACTAGCAAAGTTTATAAAAATGATAACAGGTACATTGCAAGAAAAAAAAAAAGATGAGAGAGATTTGTAGGTACAGTATATTAAAGCACATAGGTAGCTCAAATGGATTGCATTGGCAGCTTGAATGGTAATTTAACAAAAATTAATAGACACAGTACAGCATATTACTAGCACATATAAGAAGACAGCAATGATCGCAATGGTAAAGTTTTTTGGATTAAGTACATAAAGATTGGGAGTTTGGGTAACACTAGATACAGAGCAAATTTAAAGCACAGAGTAGGACACTATGAAGGTGAAATAAGGTACTTTTTGGTTTTGGTTTTAAATGAGGCAAAAGTTTGACAGCTTTTCAATTCATTAAGGAGTGAGTTCCATACACTAGGTCCCTTTATTTGCATAGTGTTTACACAGATTAAGTTTGACTCTGGGATATCAAAGAGATATTTATTTCTGGTGTGGTGATAATGGGTCCTATTACATCTGTCCAGGGAGAGTTTCAGAACAGTGTTTTGTAAATGTAGTTGACACAAGAGAATGTGTGGAGTGAGTTAATGTTTAGCATGTTTAGGGATTTAAACAAGGGGGCTGAGTGTTGTCTGAAAGCAGAGTTTGTTATTATTCTGATAGCAGATTTTTGCTGGGTGATGATGGGCTTAAGGTGGTTTGCAGTGGTTGACCCCCATCCAGATACCATAATTAAGATAGGGATAGATTAGTGCATAATGTAGTGAGAGGAAAGCAGAGTTAGGAACATAATATCTGATTTTAGAGAGTATATCAACTGTTTTAGAGACTTAGTTATGTGTTGAATGTGGGTGCTGAAGTTGAGTCTCTTGTCTAGGAATAGGCCAAGAAACTTTCCATCATTTTTATTACTGATGTTAATATTGTCTATCTGTAGCCGAATTGCATTCGATGATTTGCTTCCAAATAAGATGTAGTAGGTCTTTTCTATGTTTAGTGTTAATTTGTTAGTTTACATCCATAAGTGGACTTTTTTGAATTCATTATTCACAACATTATTTAATGTGGGTTGGGGTCTAAATAGATGAGGGTAATATCATTAACAAACAATATAGGTTTAAGAATATTAGATACATTAGGCAGATCATTGATATATATATATATATATATATATATATATATATATATATATATATATATATATATGTCGTACCTAGTAGCCAGAACTCACTTCTCAGCCTACTATTCAAGGCCCGATTTGCCT
Organism: Procambarus clarkii; assembly: GCF_040958095.1. Classification (NCBI taxonomy): domain Eukaryota; kingdom Metazoa; phylum Arthropoda; class Malacostraca; order Decapoda; family Cambaridae; genus Procambarus; species Procambarus clarkii. The sequence continues at coordinate 8,238,379 of NC_091243.1, read as the reverse complement.
AATAAGCCAAGTTTTCCTGAATTAATATATTTACTATAATTTTTTTCTTATGAAATGATAAAGCTACCCTTTTCACTATGTATGAGGTCAATTTTTTTTATTGGAGTTAAAATTAACGTAGATATATGACCGAACCTAACCAACCCTACCTAACCTAACCTAACCTATATATATAGGTAAGGTTAGGTTAGGTAGCCAAAAAAAGCTAGGTTAGGTTAGGTTAGGTAGGTTAGGTAGACGAAAAAACATTAATTCATGAAAACTTGGCTTATTAGGCAAATCGGGCCTTGCATAGTAGGCTGAGAAGTGAGTTCTGGCTACTAGGTACGACATATATATATATATATATATATATATATATATATATATATATATATATATATATATATATATATATGTCGTACCTAGTAGCCAGAACTCACTTCTCAGCCTACTATGCAAGGCCCGATTTGCCTAATAAGCCAAGTTTTCATGAATTAATGTTTTTTCGTCTACCTAACCTACCTAACCTAACCTAACCTAGCTTTTTTTGGCTACCTAACCTAACCTTACCTATATATATAGGTTAGGTTAGGTTAGGTAGGGTTGGTTAGGTTCGGTCATATATCTACGTTAATTTTAACTCCAATAAAAAAAAATTGACCTCATACATAGTGAAAAGGGTAGCTTTATCATTTCATAAGAAAAAAATTATAGTAAATATATTAATTCAGGAAAACTTGGCTTATTAGGCAAATCGGGCCTTGAATAATAGGCTGAGAAGTGAGTTCTGGCTACTAGGTACGACATATATATATATATATATATATATATATATATATATATATATATATATATATGTATATATGTATATATATATATATATATATATATATATATATATATATATATATATATATATATATATACATATATACATATATATATATATATATATATATATATATATATATATATATATATATATATATATATATATATATATATATATATATATATATATATATATAAGAAATAGGAGAGGTCCCAAGATGCTGCCCTGTGGCACTCCAACGATTATTGGTAGAATGGGAGAGGTTATATCATTGATGGCTACACATTGGTGTATGTCACTAAGATAGGATCGGGTATAGCCCAGGGTAAGGCTTCGGATTCCATAATGCTGGAGTTTAAGTAAGAGGTAGTTGTGATTAACAGTATCAAAGGCCTTTCTCAGGTCAATGAAGAGTCCAATCGGAAACTCATTTTTGTCAAGGGCTGAGTAGATTACATCAAGGAGACTAATAATTGCATCATTGGTACTCTTTTGGGACTGGAAGCCAAACTGACCGGGGCTGAGTATGTCGAATTTTACGAGGTAGGAATAGAGCTGTTTGTAGATAATTTTTTGCAAATATTTTTGATAGAATGGGTAGATTTGATATTGGTCTATAATTGTTTATGTCTGCCGGATTTCCTCCTTTATGAACTGGCGTTACTCTTGCTTTTTTAAGGATATCAGGGAAGGTATGACACTCAAGGGATTTGTTAAACAGTGGAGCTATGGGTGGCGCAAGGGCGTGGGAGGCGCTCTTGTATACAATGGACGGAATTTCACTGGTGTTCCCTGCCTTGGTTTTTAGTGAGTGTATGATGGACACAACATCTGTCGGGCTGATTGGTGAAAGGAGAAGAGAGTTTGGATTGCTGCCTGAGAGATATGTGTTGATATGTGTCTGAGTCTGTGGGATTTTTTTGGCAAGGTTAGCACCAACCGATGAAAAGAAGCTATTAAATTCATTTGCCATTTTTAATTCAGTTGCCAGTGTATTGGCATCCTTATAGAGTTTTATTTGGTTATGTGGGTGTTGTTTAGTTCCTAGGATACTAGAGATGGATTTCCAAGTGCTTTTCATGTTGCCTTTTGCTTCATTGAATCTATTCTCATAATATGAAAGTTTTGCCTTTCTTGTGATACTGGTAAGCATTGATGAGTACCTTTTAACTACTTCCTTTGTAACTAGGCCAATCCTAGGTTTCTTGTTGATTGATTTGAATATGCCACTTGTGAGCCATGGATTGTTTATTCTTTAGTCAGTTACTTGCTCGTTAAGGAAGGGTTAATGAGTGTTGTAGAGGCTTAGAGTTTTGGAGAGGAAGAGGTTAACTAATGAATTTATATCCTGAGTATTATTGAATTCAGTGATTCAGTTCTTAGTGATCTATGGCTATATGATTTATTTATTTATTTATTTATTGTTATTTATTTATTTATTTATTTATATACTATAATAATCTCTAAGTAAGTATTACTTGTGGTGAGCTAGCTGCATAGAATTTTTATTTGTTTATCTGGGGCCAGATTCACGAAAACACTTACGCAAGCACTTACGAACGTGTACATCTTTCCTCAATCTTTGACGACTTTGGTTACATTTATTAAACAGTTTACAAGCATGAAAACGTCCCATTCAACTGTTGTTATTATTATAAACAGCCTCCTGGTGTTTCGGAGCTCATTAACTGTTTAATAATTGTAAACAAAGCCTTCAAAGACTGAGAAAAGATGTACAGGTTCGTAAGTAGTTACGTAAGTGCTTTGGTGAATCTGGCCCCAGGCCACGCCCATATAGTGGGCGGTGGTGGAAAGTTTAGCCACATACACTCACGGGGTCTGGTCGTTTAGGACACGAGACGATTCGAGGAAGCTCGTTTTCTGTTCGTTAAAACTGTATATGTTGCTATGTTTATCTGTATTAGCTTAGGTTAGGCTGTATTAGGCTAGTTGGGATGGTTTGGTTTGGGTTAGGTTTGGTGGGGTTGAGCTAGGTTTGGTTAAGTAGTTTACGCGTATCATAGTATATACTAGCTCTATATACAAATTTAACATTCTGTTTGTAACTCATTTCATATGTATGTACTTTTACCTGAATAAACATTATTATTATTATTATTATTATTATTATTATTATTATTATTATTATTATTATTATTTATTATTATTATTATTATTTAAAAAATCCGCTGGCGAATCGTTTCGTGTACGATGTGACTTATATTCCACTCACTACGTACCCATAGTACGTACACAGAAAGCAAACTTAGTATATTTGTTAAGATTTTTTCAAGTTCATCATATTGAAATAAATACTTACAAATTTTTTAGGGTATTTGTGGTAGAATTATCTCTAAATTCAGTAATTTTTCACATTAAATTATATAGTTGTTGTTGTTGCGTAGTGACGTAAAATATGATGTCAGCCATAATTATATACAATGTGAGGGACACAAGTGGCCATGTACATAGGACGGTTTGCCAGTGGATTTTAAAACCTCTCTAACCTAAAGCAACCTAACTTAACCCAGAAGAGCCTAACCTAAACTAATATATCCTAACCAAACAGTGTACTGTATTCAGGACATGTATACAACTAGAAAAAGATCATCAGGGGCAAATGAGGGATCTTTGACAAGCTACCGGCTTCCTGGCCTCGTCGAGGCCACTAGTATTAGCGACCCTCAGGTAAATTCAGGTAAATACGGCTTTGATCATCAGAAAACGAGCTTTTTCGAACCAATTTATGTACGAGTTGCTCATATGCCGGAATGTGTTCGTCTTGCAGCCAACAGATGGCACCACTAAAAATGGCTGTTGTGATGACGTCTTGGTGCGCCATTTGCTTGGACTCACATATATGCCCCTATAACCCTTTCCACTACCGCCCACAAGGTGGGTATTGAGTGTATAATAAATGAACTAAACTAATTCACATAGGTATTGTCTAGCATGATAACACAGATAAGTTAGTTTAGTTCATTTATTATGCACCCCATACCCATCTTGTTGGAAGTAGTGGAAAGGGTTACAGAGGCACATAATGGGCTCAGGGACTGAACCCCACAGTTCTTTTAGCTAAGCAAGTTACAATCTTGATGAGCTAGTTACAAAATTCAGTATAAGTCGTCACATCATAAATGGGTTCGATATCGACCACAAGTACAGTTTCTAAATTATGCAACTGACATATGTGGAGAGCTAGTGTCACAATGGGTCCATAGAATTACCCAAATCGGCCCAAAACTACACAAATCGTCCTAGCATTACGTAAGTAATGAAGAAATATGGTATATTTACTTACTATAATGTTGGTGCTACACGTAGAACATGATCAAACCTATTTTTACTCTGAAATAATCTAATTTCATAACGAAATGAGACGTAAATATGTGAGAGGTGATGCCATAGGAAGTCGACGGTCCAAGCGACAATTGTGTGGAGCGACTTATCCAAGATATATGGTCGCCTGGAGAGTGTTTGCTGCCATAACAGCCTCCTGTACACAGTGATCCAGTCGTCGTATTTCATGCCTCAAATTGTCGCAAATTTAATTGGTAATATTAACAAATAGAATGTGTATTTATAATAATATTTTTCATAAACAGCCACAAAATATTTAATATTTATTAAAAAAAAGTGTCTGGAAGTTAAATCAATTCCACATGACAATAAATTTGTTATATAGATACTAGCGTTATTCGTTGGTATGCGTTCGCAATTTAAACTACTCATGTCCTTTTCGTTCATAGAACACCGAACCCTACACGCTTGTAGCGAGTAGATTATCCCAATAATATACTCGCTCCAAATGCATTGTTAATATTCCTGTCAACCTTTGGAGATGAATGAGGTGAGGCGTTGCTCGGGCAACACGGTGAGGTATTGCCCGAGCATATAAGCAGCAGAATATTAGGACAATAATTAATTATTGTCTGATACCTAATTAGCTGCTATTAGGACAATATCCAACTCTGGCCCCAGACATCACTCGGTACCCTTACTCAAATCTCTGAATATGTTAGATATTAAGTCACTGCACATTCTCTCTTGTGTATTATACATATATAAAACGCTGAACTGTAATGCCAATCCTGACCTCAAAAGCTTCATTGAAGGTTGTAACAGAACCCATGAGCACCACACCAGAAATAAATACAGTTTTGATATTCCTAGAGTACGACTTAATCAAACTAGAAATGCTCTACAAATCAAGGGACCCAGAATGTGGAATGACCTTCCCAACCATGTTAAAGACTGTACCTCTCTCAACCAGTTTAAGATAAAAACTAAACACTACCTAATAAATTCCCTGTAACCTACCTCACTCCTCAATTGTCAACCCATGTCTGTAATTTTTTTTTGTTTAATCAACACTGTTTGTCAACCTATTGTATTTGTACTGCTTTTTCAGTCATGTTCCCCCTTTTTTTTATCTTTATTTGTATTTGTTCCCAACACTTTTTATTCTTTATGCTCAATTAGTATTAAGTTCTAGATATTAATGTTTTTCTTGCCCAAAACGCATTGCGTAATAGTGGCTTTAGGCATTGTATGTACTAGCTCTATCTATATATCAATCCATTAATGTAACATCACTTGTATGTATGTATGTACCTTACCTGAATAAACATATTTATTTATTTATTTAATAGCAAACATTAACTAGTCTACTTTCAAGTGTGGTCTAGAGCAGACACTTGCGAGATACTGTACCGACGCTCAGTGCGCTCAACTCACACCAAAGTATCACCTGTGTACTTCTGTATATTCGACCAAATATATATATAGTATCTTAGTGTCTGTGTTTATTTGTCACCATACTTTACGTAACAATAGAACCGTTACAAGCCCTTTGATCCTGGCCGGGAAGGACTGACCGGACGACACTCCTTAACTGTTCACCCGGCAGAGAATAGGTTGTTAAACGATTTGGCGGGTCATACTCCGGGATAAACATTAGGATTAAGGACCTATACCAGAAACGCTATGCATGCTATAGTGGCTTTACAAGAATTTAAAAACTGGCTTTACAAGAATTTAAAAACTCTTTTTTATATATAAATAAAAAAAAAATCCGCCGACGAATCTTCTTGTGTGCGATGAGACTTAATTGTATCTGGCATAATTAAAATCTTAACTTAAATAATTCGTTTGTTAGACAATATATGATATTCAGATCTATAAATTACTTTAGAAAGGCCTATAATGCATATAAATATTAATTTACACATTCCTGGCGCTATACGCTAGGAATTTCAATACGTTGTTCAAATAATTTTAGGCAGGGAGTCTCTGGGTCGGTCGGTCGCTACGGGGTCATCGACGCCGACCCGGTCAGTCGTCAGGAAGCAGCCGTGGCGTGAGCATCGTCGGTCCCGTGTAGGTAAGGCTGATCATTTTTTTTTTTTTTTTTTTTTTTTTTTTTTTTTTTTTTGTGCAAATATATTTGAGCAGTTGGGAGGTATGCATGAATATATAGTCTACCTTCACCTACAATGCTTAATGCATTATACATTTGTTCGCTATTATAGCATTGAGTTTTGTAATGACTCCGAGGGTCATTGTTTCCCTATTTTTTTTTCATCCGGGTTGTGTAGTATTCAAATGTTTGTATTCCACTAATGCTAAATAGTCTGTCGTCTCTCGGATATTGTGGAAGATTTTTGAGGATCATGATTTGCCAACATTATATGGGTAGGATATTATGTAGAATACACTTCCCCAGTGTTAAACTACCCTGTCGTCAGGCTAGGCTCGTTAACACGGCGGTCGTCTCCCCCACATCCCAAGACGCATTTATTATCGACTTTTATGTACTGTGTATTAAAAAGTTTTTATCGTGTATAAATCAATTTTATATTCTATAATTAATTAGGCGTATAGTAGGTTCGGTATTTAGGTTCTGTTGGCAATTATTTTCACTTGAAGTATGTGGAGGGAGAAGCATTTACAGTTGCCTGTCCTCAGGCCAGGCTCCCCTACGCCGCCGCCCGACCCAAAGCCTCATTCATCAATTTTCTCGCTGTGTATTCAGAATTATTCTCGCGTATAAGGTAATATTATTTCATGAAGTTAATAGTTAACAACTAAGTTTACTGACAAGCGACAGTTCAATGTACAAATACTGCAATAGTTTAGTTTAGTTCATTTTATTATGCACCCCATACCCATCTTGTGGGTGGTAGTAGAAAGGGTTACAGAGGCACATAATGGGCTCAGGGACTGAACCTGAACCAGGGACCAGTGGTGTGACTTGTTGTGCTCCGGTTCGTACATGGTTGTGCTCCGGTTCGTACATGGTTGTGCTCCGGTTCGTACATGGTTGTGCTCCGGTTCGTACATGGTTGTGCTCCGGTTCGTACATGGTTGTGCTCCGGTTCGTATATGGTTGTGCTCCGGTTCGTATATGGTTGTGCACCAGTGGTTGTTTGTGTATTAGTGCTCCAGGTTTGTTTGCAAGGGCTCTGTTTATATGTTTCCTAGAAATTTGAGTTTCTTGTTTTGTATATAGTTCAATTGTTTGATATGGCTCCATAGTTGGTTTCTAGGGCAAGTGGAGGGTTTTAGGTAGCTCTAAGCAGATTTTTGTTTGGTCGAGCTAGGAATGGAGTTTGGTTGTGCTCTGGGACTGTTTAGCTTTATGGTGGGGGTTGGATGAGATGTATACTTGCTAGGCTTACGGTTACACAACTGGTCGGGGTCTGGTTACACAACTGGTCAAGCTTCGGTTACACAACTGGTCGGGCTCCGGTTAAATAACTGGTCGGGCTCCGGTTAAATAACTGGTCGGGCTCCGGGGGTGTCACTTGGGCTATGGGTTGTGCATGGTCGGGCTTCCGTTCGTGCATGGTTGTGATCCAGAGGTTGTTTGTTTGGTTCGTTCATGCTAGGCTTGTGGTTAGACAACTGGTCGGGCTCCGGTTTCATAACTTGTCGGGTTCCGATTACATAACTCCAGGGGTGTGACTTGTTGGGCTTTGGGTTGCACATGGTTGTGCTCCGGTTCGTACATGGTTGTGCTTCAGTGGTTGTTTGTGTACTAGTGCTCCAGGTTTGTTTGCTAGGGCTCTGTTTATATGTTTCCTAGAAATTCGGGTTTCTTTTTTTTTATATAGTTCAATTGTTTGATATGGCTCCATAGTTGGTTTCTAGGACAAGTGGAGGGTTTTATGTAAGGCTAAGGAGATTTTTGTTTGGTCGAGCTAGGAATGGAGTTTGGTTGTGCTCTGGGACTGTTTAGCTTAAAGGTGTGGGTTGGATGAGATATGGCCACTGCCTTTTGACGAAAGGCGGTGGAGTTTCTGATGGGGAAGGAAGAGACAATTGCGCATTGCGTTCCGCAAGGCGCGGTGCGGCCAGCCTGGGTGGCATAAAAAGCGCGGGAAGTCAGGTCTTGCTCACCATTTGGTCACCACTTGGTCCGGGAGACATCTCCCGTCACGCAGGGTGCAGTTGCGCCTCCACAGATCTCCAGTATCATCTTTTGATACTGGTAATGGCTCGAAAGGGCCACCACTTACGGGCTATTCATGCCCGTGCCACCTCTTGGGTGGCTTAATCTTCATCAATCAGGTCTCGCTCTTACTCCCTCTCCCGTCCCGGTCCACGATTCACGAAGCGTTGAGCTACGCCATGTTATCATTTATTTAAGTTTCCCTAAATTAATTTATTACTTTGTTCAGCTTTCAGTTATGCCTTGTATTTACTTACTAATCCTGTTCCAGCGTTAAGGCAGTGTCCATTGCTGTGGGATACGCAAATAATTTTTTCACTTTTGAGACCATTATTGTTTTAATCTAGACCAACTATTCCATGAATAAGTACTGTTTAATTAACCAATCTATCCCATGAACATTAGCTTTAATCTATCCAAACTATACCATGCATATATTACTGTTTAACCTAACCATCCTATACCTTGTATAGTCCTGCTTTATTCTACCCAAATTATCCATGACTATCACTGTTTACTCTTTTATTTGTTCAGCTTAAATACAAGTATATATTATCTTTTATTTTGTTCAGCTTAAATATAAGTATATTATAATACGGTCTTAAGCTATTTACTTGTTCAGTTTCAGTTTGTCTTGTATTTACTCCGCTATTTATTCTCTGTTTTCTAGCACTGCTTAAGCCTCATGCCTCTCTTGCTGTTTTGGCCTCACTATGTTATTTATATTATTTATTTAAGTTTTCTAAAATTAATTTGTTACATAGTCCAGCTTCAGTTATGCCCGGTATTTACTTAACACTTTTGCAGTGTTAAAGCAGTGCCCATTGCTTACGTTTTCACCTTTCCACAGTGGCGAGAAGACGGATCATGCAGCAACTGCAACCCGGAAGAGGGCTCGGGCGGCGTCGACGCGAGGGCAACAGCGCAGTGGTGCAAGGACGCAGCCGGCCAGGGCCAGGACGAAGCCCGCCCGTTTCGCCTCCCCCTCCTCGGGGGGCTCCTCGGGCGGCTCTGATACGGACGGCGACCACACATCCCGGAGGCCCACTGCCGGCATAGCGGCGGGTGGCACAGCGTCGCAGCCTCCACCCCTGTCGGCCGACGATTGGACGACGCTGCAGGCGCTCATCGCGCAGGCCCGGGGGCCCTCTCACGCCACAAGCCTTCCGGCCATCGGGACCTCCGAGGCCGACCCTGCCGCGGCTGCCACAGCCGCCCTGCCCCCCTCCACCGACCGTCGCCCACGGGCCAGGGCCAGGGGGCATACGTCGAGGCGACGTGCGAGCTCCTCCAGTCCGTCCTCCTTCGACGAGTCCCCCGAGAAGAGAGCGCCCCCCCACTTTTTCTAGCCCCTGGCCGGGGCAACTCCGGGCGACCACGGGCTCCAGCATCCCACTCTTGGGCGTGCACGTCCCGCAAGCCCTTCGGGAGAAGGTCTGGGCAAACAAGTATGTGGACCTCGGACACTTGCTTGCCTATGAGCGGGAATCAGGTTCTTTCGAGTCCCACTCTGCGACATTCCCTGACGCAAAGCAGCCTGGTAAGAAGCAGCCGCCCCTGACGCCGGACCAGTGGGCGCATGGCCTTGACATCTACGCCACTATCTACGTCGAGAAGCACCCAGCGGAGGCTCAGGCACTGTTTACCTATGCGCGTTACGTGAAGACCATGAAGACGACCCTCAAAGGCGACTGGATGTGGTACGATAAGGCCTTCAGATGGGACAGGGAGAGGTCGGGCTGTTCATGGTTGGACTACAGGCTGGACTTGGAATTTCGCTCGGTGCAACGCATCGCCCAGGCCGCTGCTCAGCCGATGAGGCAGGAGGCAGGGCGACCGGCAGCACTTTCTCTCTCCAGCGCCCGGGCAGCTGGGCTACCCCCGGGCTACTGCTTCGCCTACCACTCGAGGGGACCCGGCTGCACTTTCACCTCATGTTCATTCAAGCACTACTGCCCACGCTGCCGAAGGAGGACCGCTCAAGACTCTTCAACAACACAGGGCAGACAGCCAGACTCCGGCCGCTTCGAACTTCCACGCTCTCGTCCCGCACTAGAGCTCATTACCCCCTCAACCCCCCAGGCCTCACTCGGCTTTGTGCCCTGCTCCAGGTTTCGTCTCAACCTCTACGATACGCTACTACACTGCCATCAAAAAGACAACTGTAATCGAACCTGTGCTAAATAAATATATAAAGAACAATAAACTGTGTCTAATCAACCAAACACCTACACGTAACCGTACGTAAACAGTACCTCACGGTACTGAGTCGATAGCGCTCGGAACGATTCCCAGTGGAGGCGGAAACAAATGGGTAGAGTTTTCTTTCACCCATTTGCCCCTGTTCACCTAGCAGTAAATAGGTACATTGGAGTTAGACAGCTGCTACGGGCTGCTTCATGGGGATGTGAGTGTGCGAGTGCTAGATAGAATATATGTAGTAGATATAATAGAGGAAAAATAGATTGGTTAGAAAGGTGGGGTCTAAAAGGTAATACTTCGATTCTGCAGACATATATAGTAAATAGTACTTATTCGATTGATTTACAAATAGTAAATAGTATATCTATTCAGTAAATAGTACGCTACAAAAATTCCCAGATGTGGCTTGTAACCTGGAAAAGGTCTGTCATTGGTTAATAGAGGGACTTCGATAAGCCTTAATGGTTTTAACATAATTCTACTATTAATGGAAATAAAGAGTTTTAAATGTGTTTTACTCACCAAGCCATGGTACTTCTTCAAGATTTGTAAGCGTCTCACTTAAAACGTTTTCTTATAATCATTATTCACCATTTTCTTTATTGCATGATATTGCGATTTGATTATTTATTTCTCTTAAAAGAGCTTAAGTAGCCATTAATAAATAACCCTAACCCATTTTCAGTCATATGAACATAAAATTGAATATTATACGTATTAAAATAATAATATATGACATATGTATATTACATTTAGTAATTTAAGTCGCAAAAGCCATCCTCCATCACTACAACGCCACGAAAAACACAACACAACCAACAGTGTTATATAAATCCGTTGCCCGCAGCCACAAGCGCAACACAACACAATGAGTGAAAAATCTCCACGTCAAAAGAACTGAGCAGGCGAAGAAATAGAGAAAAGGGCTGAAGTTAGGCATTTATTCCGGCGGCTCGGAAGGGGCTTCTCGCCAGTGTGAGGTTTGGTGGCCCCAGCCAGGATGAGGACAGGAGAGACAAGTAGTACGACGCCCGTCACCCAGTCTATAATTTCCTTGAGACGCCAGGCTTTTACCGAGGTGAGTGGCGAGTGGGTGATGGGAGGGTTTCGAGGTAGATAATGGTGGAATTTTGGGTAAAGAGTGGGTGTATGGGCAGTCTTAAAATAGGGTGGAAGGTGGGGGGAAGCCTTTACAAATGGAGCAATTCAAGGTTGCAACTCCTGTGTGATTTGCGTCGTTCGCCTTGACTTTTTGTGCAAATATGCTGGTTTATATTGCTCTTAAGAGGTCCATATCTGTTGACAGATGTTTGCTTTATTATATTCTGGTATAAAACTTGAGTGCTTTATCAACAAATATTTCTAGTATAGGGACTATTTAAATTTTCCTGGTAGAACTCCAGTATAATTATACACAATAAGTTAGCTGTCTTTGTTTCTCCAGTCACTGGGTTATTTTAAGAACTAGATTGCCTTTAGCAATAACGGTAGTTGGCCAGTTGAACTGCCTTAATTTAATTATTACATATGAGTTTTTACTGTTCAATATATATGCATATGCTTATATCTGAGGGTCCCAGTAGTACAGTTGGCTTCATTCTTGACCCACAATTGAGAATTCCTGGTTCAAATTCTTGGCCGGAAAGAAATGGTTGGGCACATTTCCTATCATCTAATGCCCCTAGCAGTAAATAGGTGCCCAAGAGTTAGTGAGCTCATTGTGGGGTTGTATCCTGGGAAGTGTCAGTATTTTAACCTTGGGGGGGTCGGGGGGACCTCAATATAAATCTAACGTGTATTGTATGTATGTATGTATGTATGTATGTACTGGCTTCCTGTCACCCGACACAATGCTTTATATTACTTCACACTGTCTCAAATTTTCTTGACAATATGTGTACATAAAATTCTCACATACATGCCTGTAAAACACAATTTTTGTATAATAAGTACTCATATACACCCATACAAAAATGTACAATTAACATAAGGGGAGATCAATATATGATACATTAAAAATTGTACTTGTCCTTCAATTTTTTGCATTCATTATATGCAATGCAGAATAATAATAGTAATAATAATAATTTTTTATTTAACAAATATACAAAAGAATATTATACAATGGTTTAACAAATGTTAGAGTATGTATATTGAATAAGGCCACTAATATACAAAGCATTTCAGGCATAACTTAAAATAATTCTTCTGCTGTTCAGAGGTTTGACGAGTTAGACACTTAATATTAAACAAGAAGTAAGCTAACATGTAAATTGTTCAAGAAATTTAGCAACTGATATTTTTAAAGAGAGCATAATTTAAAAAAATAAATAGGAGAAAATGATGTGTTTATTCAGTTATATACTTAAACTTAAATGAAATATGGTAACTTTTTAAGTTGTTGAAAGATTTGATAATAATTGGGAATTATACAGGAGACATTTATAAATAGCCATTGTCAAACAATATAGACACTAAATTTTAAAATTGTAGGTGAGACTTTGAAAAATATACAGATTTTTATATTTAGAAACAGCAGTACAGTAGTAGTTGTACAGTAGTTCATATATAGTACAGTGTAATTAATAATTAATGCTTACAATATCAACAAAACAGGTTGACATGTAAGATAGTAGTTCTTAGTTTGCCTTTAATACTGGATGTGAGAAGTTAAGATTTTAATCTTATTAGGGAAATCATTCCATAGTTTAGGACCTTTGATTTGCAGTGTATTTCTGTTTTGGTGAAGTCCCAATCTTGAAATATGAAAAACATATTTGTTTATTGTGTGATGCCCATGGATTCTGTTACAGTTCTCCAGTAAGCATATGATGTCAGGATTAGCATTATAATGCACAGTTTTATAGATGTAGAGCACACTTAAGAAGATGTGTAGCAATATATTCAAAGATTTCTGTAAGGTATATGAGTGCTATCAGGCACTGGAGTTTATTCTTGTCCTAATTGCTAATTTATGTTTTGAGTTATTAGGGGTCAAAGGTAATTTTGGGTTGTAGATCCCCAGGCACAGATACTGTGCTTAATGTTTGCAATGATGCTATTTATTTGAAGTAAAAGAGCAGAATATGAATGTTTTATGCATCTTGGAAAATGGATCATTGCTCAAGGGGTTGACGTGTTTGAGTAATTAAAGGCCCATAGTGGTTTGTTCTGTTTCCAAATAGGATAAAAATATGGTTGATCATTCAGCTACTGTTTCAGTAGCTGAAATCTATTTAGTACCAATTGCCGCCACCAGGCTGCCCATTCCCTTCTTGCAGCAGGCATTCCTGATCAATTCTGTTGTTGTTAGGGTAGAAGGTTCTACCACTAGTGTTCTGGCCCACCAGTCGAGGACAATCCTCTCAGCTTCAAGCTAAGTAACGGCCATTCTTGGACTTTTGATCATCTGGGTACCCCAGATTTGGTCCCTATAGTGTTTAGGGGCCAAATCCTCCTGGAATTGGAGGTGTTGGCAACCTCTAAATGCTGCCATGCTGCCATAAATTCATGCAGCCTTTTTCTTTCCCTGTACTTGTGGGTTGCCCAATTTTTTGGTCCTCCCTCCTGGTTCTGGCTCTGAAGCATCCGAGCGTTTTGGATTTTGGTTAGGGTGTAGCTCAGCCTTCTTCAGGGGTGCTTCCATCCAAATTGACAATGGGGGGCAGTTAGTTGAGTCTTCTAGTCCCACCAGGGTTTTGGGTCTTGCATCTTCAAAACTGCCCCTACCCACGCACACCCCTGCTCTGAACCTTCTTCCTGGGAGGAAATTTTTCTGTCTCGGGTGTTAGGCAAGACTATGGCTCTGCCATGGAGCCTTCATGTCAGACTTCTGGGGGTTGAGGGGGAGCCCGAGGAGGAGCTATTGGTGCCTTTCAACCCTTTGTGGACTTTGATCCTCCCTGCAGTGGGCGTTTTGCTTAAGAGGAGAATTTTTCTTATACTCCTATGTGTATGAGTGTGATCACTCGGTTGCTGCCCCTTGGGTTTGAATCCAGGTCCCATTTAGTGCCTCAGTGTTGTATTTCCAGAGGTTTCCATCTTTTCATGTTGTGCCTTCAGTAGTTCACATGGATTTGTTTTGGTACCTTCTATACATTGATCCTTGAGATCTCCAACAGGTAGGCTTGGATGGTGGATTTCCACTCACTCCCTGTGCCTCTATGTGGAGCCCAGGTTCTTGTTCTGGTTCACAGTAGGCTAAACAGAACTGATGTGACCCAATAATTCAAAGCAATCCCAACAAGATAGCTTTAGGGAACCATCGAGGCTCTGTTTGAAGGAGGCATTTCATTGCATTCAATGCTAGATTTTAGTGCCAAATGTTTGGAGTTCCTTCCCCCATCTTGTCAGTGCTCTGGAAAATGGGGGTGCAAGTTATTCTGAGCTAGGCTTTGTGATACTTGAACTTAGTGGTGTGGTACTCGGGGCTTTCTGTGGAGGTGGTTTTCCACCCCCTGCATTTTTCCATCGGCCCCTGGTTCGGTTGTCTTCTCCTCGGCTTTGCACAGTCTGTACTGAGTTGTCTCCATAGCTCGAGTCAAGCTCGACTTGCTTGACCTTCAGTTCTTTCTTGACATATTGGGTCTGAACCACTTTATTCTCTATCTACCCTTCTGCATGACCACTTTCAGTTGGGTCTGCTTGGCTTTTAAGGTGGGCACCTGCATGGTATTCCAGGACCTTTAGGGCTTGCAGTGGCACCTTGCCATTTTGCTGAGGTTCAGGGATCAGTTCAATTTTTGTGTGGGATGTCTCAGTTGCTGCTTTCAAGTTCTTCTCTTTGGTTTGGACTTGGCTTCCCAGATTTTCACTATTGGCTTCCAGCCAGTCTGCAAGCCAGGGTTCTAGTTTTTTCTCAATTGGTGAGGTTTGGATTCCTGGTCAATTGGTGAAAGTTCCTTTTCTTTCCAATGTGGGCTTGTACCTGGCTGGGCCTTGTTTGGGTTTCTTGTTTGGGTTTATTGGTCACATCCCTGTCTCGGCCTTCAGCATCTCGAGATCATGTCCATCTGTAGTGTATAATATCTGGGTTTCATGTTGGCTGCTCGAACAGTTGTGTGGGAGCCTGCAATTTGCCTGTGTAGTTTTCCACTGGGCAGGGTCTGACCTTGGACACTACTGATTTCTCTGTTGTTGCTCCTTTTGCCGGCCACAGGCCATCTCATTCAGACTTTTTCCTTTGGCAGCCTCTCATTTACCATTTTCCTCTTTTTGGATTTTGGTGGTCTGGTTCTTACTTCAGTATTAGGACCTTGCTTCTGCCTCAACATCTTGGGTGAGGTATGGGGTTTCTGCCTACTCCTGGCCTGCAGACATTCCCTTGTTTTCCTTGGAGGCTTGGTACTGCTTTTTTGTACCAATAGATAATAGTACCAATAGCACCAAGGGAAGAATCCCATAATTCGATCCAAGGGAAACTCCCAGTCATATCCAGCTATCTTCTGTCTAGAAGAGTTGTCAGTGAATGGATATCCTGGGCAACTGGTATTAACCACCAGCAAAATTAACTACCAGCTGAATTTATATTGCAAGGCCATTGCAGTATCATTTATTGACAGCTGGCTTAACTTTATTAGAGTATATGAAATATATGTACAGGATAGGGAAGATACCTTACTTTGTGGTGGTTCTAAGGATCAAAGACCATGTGATACAACTTTTAATTAGCTAGTTTAAGAATGTTTATCAAAACCTGAAATATCTAGTTGTAAATTCATAACCATGCTATCTATCTACAGGCATTCATACTATCTGCAGGGATGTCATACCCACATACCCCCTTGTATCCACAGGCCTTGTATTGCAGTACTGGAATTACATATTTGGATTTCATCCATACGTTTGCTTCATGTGATACTCATCGGGCAAAATTCAGTCTTAAGGTTCCAGTGATCCTAGCACTTCAGTTGCTAACCAGTAAGACTCATGCTACTTCTACAACCTTGCCATCATCTTAACAGTACCCAAAAATACTATTAGGGTAAGTCAAATTACACTTGAACCCAACCTCCTGTAGATATGTTATAGATGTCTGTGTATCTATCTAGTCATGATGCCTTGAGCCTTCCTGGGAGCTTCCCATTAGTGGGATAGTCATAGCAGAAGTTTCTCTAGGGGGCTGTTATCACCCAAACTTTTCATTCCTTCAAACCCATTACTATGGTTTAGGTAAGTTGCGTGTTTGTAAGTTTTCCTTGAAGGCCAATTTTCTTTTTTTTCAGATTTAAGCTGCCACCTTCTTCATTATGCAAGGAATAGCAGAAGACATGTGTACCCCTGAAAACACATTGCATTTCAAGGAAAATATATTGGCTGAGGAATTTGATGAGAGGAATCTATTCACTGACAGTGAAAACCGTGGTAGTGAAACAGAGAGCTGTTTTAGTGGCTTTGACTCTGATAATGAATCATTAATGACAAGTTACAGTAATCATGATCAGGCTCATGCGGAAAGAAATATAACCGATGAAATGGAGCCTAGAAACTGTCTTGAAAAACATTATGTGAGTCATATAGGCAGTAAACATTCATATGTTTATAATGCAGAATCAAGCAATTCACAAGGTGTAGGAATTGGAAAGCCAGATATTTGTGGTAATCAAATTGAAAAACAGCAGAACAAGAAGTTGAAAAGAAAAATTATTATAATATGTCATAGTAATGGTGAACAACGTAGTAAGTACTCAAAAATTGTAAGGAATTCAACATTAAGTATACATAACAAAAACTATGGATTGCAGGGGGATGTGAATAATAAGGGTGTAGAGTATTTAAGAATATGTACAAGTACTATGCCAGAGTGTGGAAATGAGGTAGGGTGTCAAAAATCATCTTCTGATGACATTCAGGTCATCAAAAGAAATATGGGTTGTGTGGCTGGTCCACATTCAGCTTATGATGAACCTCAGATCATAGATCACAAGAATTGCACGATAGGATATGCAGGTTGTGTGGCCTCTTCCCATGCAAATCGTCAGTCATTTGTTCCATCTTTTAATCATCCTGGTATATACAGTCAACCAGGTGTAGCAAAAAGTATTCAAAATGCCACTTCTGATCTAAATGGAAATGCATCAAGACTGCAGGCCTCGACTGTGAATCAGACTGTGTCTAATCACCTGACACTTAACACTCGGGAATTTTGCAGTACCTTTTCGCCAACAGTAAGTAAATGTGATGTAAACAATAGAGCATATAGAGTAATACAGGATGTGACTAATGAGGGAAATGGATGTTTTCGGGTACGCACGACCGCTGGAGCAGGAAATGAAGGCGCAACTTACAAGTACGATGATTTCATTACATGGGAAGATGATAATTATATTTTCATTCCTTTTGTATCTCCAGTTACAATTTCTCCCACAGTAATGGAAACAAATGGTGAATATTTTCAGTCCATTGAAGAAAGTAATGATGGCAATACAAATCACAATCTAACTTCAAATGAACAAGAAAAAGAGAAAATGGAGAAGTCAACTGATGATTTTGGAATTCAAAAGCCTTGTAGTTCTTTCTCTTCACCAAATAACAACATTCATAGGAAAGCCTTGAGCCCTCAGTTTGTAGGTTCAAGCCAACCTGCTCCAAACCATATGAATTCTACTCCAGAACAAATTAAAAATGTTGTTACAGAAGGAAAGGTTAAGAAAAAGAAACCTAAGTACTCTCAGAAAGAAAATTATCATGTCTTAAAAGACCACTCCTATTTTGCCAACCCTGAAGGCTCTCTCGGCCGTAATTTTTCTGACAATGTTGACAAACTATCAGCAAAAAATGAAGATTGTGAGGTACTGCACAACAGTGCAGATGCTCTGACCGAAAATGTGTCTGCTGATAGATCACCTAAAGATGAGATTAACAACAGTGAAAGCGAAACTTCTGGGAGGAGTATCAAAGATAAACTCTGTGCCACAACTCCACCACTTTTGCAGAATATTCCCAATTTCATTTTTAGTGTAGAAGATATTTGTGCTATGGAACAAACCAAACAGTCGTTGAGCAGCAGAGATGTGTCTGTAAATGTAGAAAACATAGTGGAACCAAAGCAGAGGTCTGAAAGTACCACCTCTTTTCCCGATTCATCAATCTCCGAAAGAGAAAGATGCATACCTAGTTTAGAGGATCTTGTTAAGAGAATTTCTAAAGAAGTGACTGTTAAATTAATATCAGAGAAAATTAGTGATAACTCTGGCACTGATTTATTGAAATCAACTGTGTATGGCAATGAAGATGTACAAACATTTCAAACCCCTAGTCAAGAAATTATTAAAAAAGTCACCATTAAACCAAAAGAACCTCACCAGAAAAAACAGGTAATAGCAGCACCAGATGGCTCTAATGAAGAATATTCCAGTAAGATGACTTCATTGCCAACATCTGTGGTAAATGTTGACAGTGGTCCCATGACATCTGGCCCCCAAAAGAGAAAAGCAGTACCAACACAAGAAACTAACCACAATTATTGTAAACAGACAGTCACTTCACCAAAAGTAATTAAAGTTAGTGATAATTGTTTATTGATACCTGAAAGAAATGTGGCAATATCAAAAGTACAAACTCTTGAAAAAGACCCTTGCAATAATGCTACATCTGATCCAAAATCAGTATATGATGGGGGTAATTTTGGTAATATTCTTTCTAACATATTGACCTCTAAAAATAGCAAGGAAATATCAAATTCAAAAGATTTTAGTCAAGATAGTACGTTAAACTATGAATCAAAATCAGTTGAAATTATGGACAACTACACTGGCACACATCGTAAAAGGCCTGTCTTAATCTGCCATAGGAGAAAAGTAAAACGAACAAACAAAGATAATTATGAATGTAATATAAGGGCAAATTTAAAGGAAAATTGTATAGAGAATACTACTAATAATAATAATTGTAATATTAATCCTAATTCTAACAAGTCTTATTATGTGAAGGATACCACAGTGTCATTGATTCCAGGAGAGCTTAATCATGAACACAGTAGTGTCACAAGTCAAAGGCCAAACTCTGTTGGGATTATTGATAGTGATGTTACTTCAGATTCACATCTTTTATACCCTGAAAATAATAATATACTATCACCAGAAGAACTAGTTACAAATATATTTGAAGATATACCCTCAAGCAGTGCTTTTATAGAAGATAAAACCAGTTACAATGATTGCAATGTTTGTAGTCCACTTGAATCCCAGTACAAGAAATTATCATTGACAGTGCAAAATCATGACACTTTTGAAGAGACAACCTTTAAACAGAATCTTGTAAAAACGTATAGTAGAAAATCTAAAGTTTCTGGTACACTTAAGCGCCAAAACAGAAGAGGAAAATCTTTTCCAGACAAACTTGGTAAAAACATAAGTATAAAGACAGGTACAGTGATGAAATCTGTCAAAGATGTTAGGAACCTCTCAATGGATTCAAGGAGACGAGCAAAGTGTCTAGTAGACGCTTTTCCAAATATTTGTAGTGATAAAGTTGTTAAAGAAGATGGCAAATGCTCTCCTGGAGAACATTTAGAAAAGGATGTCATCAGAAAAGCACGGCAACCTCTGGACCCAGTCACTGAATCTAAATCCTCTAGATTCTCGGAAAGTGCCCGCAAAAGAAAAAAATGTAAGAGCAATTTAAGTGTTGCAAGGTCAGCACTTGCAGGTACAGATTCAAAGAAAAGCAATGCAGTTAATGAATTGCAGTCAAACCATAGAAATATCGGCTCTCATTATAGCAATCTAGATTCTCTTCTTATAAATGATAGAATTGATAGTTTGAGTACAAATGATTCTACTTTGCTTAATGAAAACAACCATAATAGTACAAAAAGTTGTAAAGATAATGACACTGATAGTGAACTTAACAAAGCAAAGAAAGATGGTCAACAGCATAAAGTAAATAAAATACTAGAAGTAATAGATTTGTCGGTAGATGATGGTAACTGTTTCTGTAAGAATAAAATGCAAATATCTGCAAAAGATCAGAAAGGTAGTTGTGCAGTCTGCTGTGCAAAGGAGATGAACTGTAAAACCCTAGTGAGCAGAAGTGATGCAGAAACAATCCTTTATCCCTTTGACCGTAATATGCTATTTAATACCCTTGGTTTGGTTGAGAAGAGCTCATTTGATGCTAAACAATTTATTCCATCTCTTATTGCTCATAGAACCAGGAATGTACGAGCAATAAAAATAATGGAAAAACAAAAAGAAAGAGAATATAAAATGGTAAATCAACCAAAGATACCCTACTCTGATGACATAAATGATGCAAAAAGTGCTAAAATCTCTCTGTTAAAGGAACAATGTCTTGATGATGCAGAAGTTAAAGTGAGTCCAAAAGACTCTTTCCTAAAAATATTGAGTTTTGAGAAAAATAAATATAGGACAGCTAGTATCAGTGATGTAGATGAGAGCATTGGAAAAAAATTGCCTAAAAATGGAGTTTGTGAATTAAGTTTTGAGGGCTTTAAGGATGGCAATGGACAGGAAAGGGAAAATTCCCCAAACTTAACTGCATATATTGCTAGCAAAGGAAATGAGAACATGTCACTAGTTTCAAGTAGCATGTATGAAAGTGACAGTGTTGATTGTAGTGATAATGCTGAAAATTGTAATGAAAGTAGTAGATGCAAGGATACCAAGGACAACATGAACAATAATCACAGTGTGCATGAACTTCAAATTGTAATTGAAAGACTAAAAACAGATGCTGGAGATTCTCTCAAGTGTGTATGCTTGGAAAAGAAGAGAGAGAGATCCGTTTTTGGTGAAAGTTACAAGCAATGTAAAATACATTTAAGCCCTAGGAAGCAAATAGATGGGAATAAAACACCAATTTTGCATTCCAAATGTCAGAAGTCTTCCAAAGATACAGATCAACAAAAAGACGATAATGCAAGTGATTGCCTTCAACTCAAGGCCAGTGTTTCAAATAGTGTTCCAGAGTATGTTGCGTCTGTGTTAGGACAAAGTTCTTCTCATCATGCTGAATATAAGAATTGTATTGAAATTAAAAAGAGACGCTTGAAAAAACCTCTTCGTAAAAAGTTTAAGAATAACGTCATAGATAAAAGAACACCATCTGACATAAACATTGATAAAACATCTCAGATTGTAAAAAGTAATAACACACTGCATGACAATAATATGTTTCCTGGACTTCTACGATGTGATAAATTAGATTTGTGTGACAGCCAGTCTTCATTTGATGTCAGGTCACATGAGAATACCAAGAAACTCGGCAATCATGTAGGTAATGAGTCCAAGCAACACAAAAATGTAAAGTGCTATTTAAGAACTAAAAAAAAAAATAAAAGTCTAGTTCAACAAAATTGGGCACAGTCTGATATTTCCAGTATGGAAAATAATGGACAAGATCAGTTGGAATGCATGTCTTCAGCAAAAATTAACCAACAGAATTTAGTGCAATCAGTCAGTTCTGGAGGCATTAATAGACAGGAGCCAGTTTCTTTTGTAGAAGAAAAGGCTACCTTTGTAGAAAATATACAGGATCCAAAGCTGTGTGTTGATTCTATAGAAGAAAATGTCCAGAAATTTGCAAAATCTTCCATTCCTGACAAAATTAGTAGACAGGACATAGTGCAGTCTCATGTTTCTTCTAAATATGAGGATAGGGAACAGACTATATTGCAGACTTCTCTCTCTGCTAAAGAAAATGGACATGATACAGTACTATATAATACATCTAAAGAAATTGGGCAAGGTTTACTGATGTTTATTAAATCTGCAGAAGATAATGGAAAGACCCCAGTGCTGTGTGGCTCTTTAGCAGATAATTTTGAAAAGGATTCAGAGTATGCTATTTGTAAAAAAGTAAATAGACAGGATGTAGTGCAGCCAAATCTTCTTGTAGAAGATAATGTTCACGACTCAGTTGTGAGTGTTCCTTCGACAGAACTTAATAGAGAAGAGTCTGTGCAGTATGCTACTTCTACAGAAAATATTGAGCATGATTTAGTGCAATCCAAAGCTTCTGCAGAAAACAAGAGACAAGCTTTTATAGAACACAAGAGACGGGCTTCTGCAGCAAGCAAGGAACAGGCTTCTGCAGCAAGCGAGGAATGGGCTTCTGCAGCAAGCAAGAGACGGGCTTCTGCAGCAAGCGAGGAACGGGCTTCTGCACCAAGCAAGAGACGGGCTTCTGCACCAAGCAAGGGACGGGCTTCTACAGCAAGCAAGGGACGGGCTTCTCTAGCAAGCAAGAGATGGGCTTCTGCAGCAAGCAAGGGACGGGCTTCTGCAGCAAGCAAGGGACGGGCTTCTCTAGCAAGCAAGACATGGGCTTCTGCAGCAAGCAAGAGACAGGCTACTACAGCAAGCAAGGGACGGGCTTTTGCACCAAGCAAGGGACTGGCTTCTGCAGAAAGTAAGGGATGGGGTTCAGCAGAAAGCATTGGATGCACTTCTGCAGAAAGCAAGGGACAAGCTTCTACAGAAAATAAGGAACATGATTCTGCAAAAAGCAAGGGACAAGCTGCGGAAAAAAGCATGGAAAAATCTTTGACAGAAAGCAAGGGACAAGCATCTTTTAAAAGCAAAGGACAAGATTCTGCAGAAAACAAGGAAGAAACTCCTACAAAAAGCAAGGGACAAACTCCTACAAAAAACCAGGAAGAAACTCCTACAAAAAGCAAGAAAGAAACTCCTACAAAAAGCAAGGGACAAACTCCTACAAAAAACCAGGAAGAAACTCCTACAAAAAGCAAGAAAGAAACTCCTACAAAAAGCAAGGGAGAAACTCCTACAAAAAGCAAGGAAGAAACCCCTACAAAAAGCAAGGAAGAAACTCCTACAAAAAGCAAGGAAGAAACTCCCACAAAAAGCAAGGGAGAAACTCCTACAAAAAGCAAGGGAGAAACTCCTACAAAAAGCAAGGGAGAAACTCCTACAAAAAGCAAGGGAAAAACTCATTCAAACAGCAAGAGAAAAACTCCTACAAAAAGCAAGGGAGAAACTCATTCAAAAAGCAACGGAAAAGCTTCTGCAGAAAGCAAGGGACAGGCTTCTGCAGAAAGCAAGGGACAGGCTTCTGCAGAAAGCAAGGGACAGGCTTCTGCAGAAAGCAAGGGACAGGCTTCTGCAGAAAGCAAGGGACAAGCTTCTGCAGAAAGCAAGGGACAGGCTTCTGCAGAAAGCAAGGGACAGGCTTCTGCAGAAAGCAAGGAACAGGCTTCTGCAGAAAGCAAGAGACAGGCTTCTGCAGAAAGCAAGGGACAGGCTTCTGCAGAAAGCAAGGGACAGGCTTCTGCAGAAAGCAAGGGACAGGCTTGTGCAGAAAGCAAGGGACAGGCTTGTGCAGAAAGCAAGGGACAGGCTTGTGCAGAAAGCAAGGGACAGGCTTCTGCAGAAAGCAAGAGACAGGCTTCTGCAGAGAGCAAGGAACAGGCTTCTGCAGAAAGCAAGGAACAGGCTTCTGCAGAAAGCAAGGTACAGGCTTCTGCAGAAAGCAAGGTACAGGCTTCTGCAGAAAACAAGAGACAGGCTTCTGCAGAAAGCAAGGGACAAACCTCTGCAGAAAGCAAGGGACAGGCTTTGGCAGAAAGCAAGGGACAGGCTTCTGCAGAAAGCAAGAGACAGGCTTCTGCAGAAAGCAAGAGACAGGCTTCTGCAGAAAGCAAGGGACAGGCTTCTACAGAAAGCAAGAGACAGGCTTCTGCAGAAAGCAAGGGACAGGCTTCTGTAGAAAGCAAGAGAGAGGCTTCTGCAGAAAGCAAGAGACAGGCTTCTGCAGAAAGCAAGAGACAGGCTTCTGCAGAAAGCAAGGGACAGGCTTCTGCAGAAAGCAAGGGACAGGCTTCTGCAGAAAGCAAGAGACAGGCTTCTGCAGAAAGCAAGAAACAGGCTTCTGCAGAAAGCAAGAAACAGGCCTCTGCAGAAAGCAAGAAACAGGCTTCTGCAGAAAGCAAGGGACAGGCTTCTGCAGAAAGTAAGGGACAGGCTTCTGCAGAAAGCAAGAGACAGGCTTCTGCAGAAAGCAAGGGACAGGCTTCTGCAGAAAGCAAGAGACAGGCTTCTGCAGAAAGCAAGAGACAGGCTTCTGCAGAAAGCAAGGGACAGGCTTCTGCAGAAAGCAAGAGACAGGCTTCTGCAGAAAGCAAGGGACAGGCTTCTGCAGAAAGTAAGGGACAGGCTTCTGCAGAAAACAAGAGACAGGCTTCTGCAGAAAGCAAGGGGCAGGCTTCTGCAGAAAGCAAGAGACAGGCTTCTGCAGAAAGCAAGAGACAGGCTTCTGCAGAAAGCAAGGGACAGGATTCTGCAGAAAGCAAGAGACAGGCTTCTGCAGAAAGCAAGAGACAGGCTTCTGCAGAAAGCAAGAGACAGGCTTCTGCAGAAAGCAAGAGACAGGCTTCTGCAGAAAGCAAGAGACAGGCTTCTGCAGAAAGCAAGAGACAGGCTTCTGCAGAAAGCAAGGGACAGGCTTCTGCAGAAAGTAAGGGACAGGCTTCTGCAGAAAGCAAGGGACAGGCTTCTGCAGAAAGCAAGGGACAGGCTTCTGCAGAAAGCAAGAGACAGGTTTCTGTAGAAAGCAAGATACAGGTTTCTGCAGAAAGCAAGGGTAAGGCATCTGCAGAAATCAAGGGACAGGCATCTGCAGAAATCAAGGGACAGGCTTCTGCAGAAATCAAGGGACAAGATTCTGCAGAAAGCAAGAGACAGGCTTCTGCAGAAAGCAAGGGACAGGCTTCTGCAGAAAGCAAGGGACAGGCTTCTGCAGAAAGCAAGAGACAGGCTTCTGCAGAAAGCAAGAGACAGGCTTCTGCAGAAAGCAAGGGACAAGATTCTGCAGAAAGCAAGGGACAAGCTTCTGCAGACAACAAGGGACAAGCTTCTGCAGACAACAAGGGACAAGCTTCTGCAGACAACAAGGGACAAGATTCTGCAGAAAGCAAGGGACAGGCTTTTGCAGACAACAAGGGACAAGCTTCTGCAGACAACAAGGGACAAGCTTCTGCAGAAAGCAAGGGACAGGCTTTTGCAGACAACAAGGGACAAGCTTCTGCAGAAAACAAGGGACAAGCATCTGCAGAAAGCAAGGGACAAGATTCCGCAGAAAGCAAGGGACAAGATTCCGCAGAAAGCAAGGGACAAACCTCTGCAGAAAGCAAGGGACAGGCTTCTGCAGACAACAAGGGACAGGCTTCTGCAGAAAACAAAGGACAAAATTCTGCAGAAAGCAAGGAAAATGCTTCACGAAAATGCAAGAAAAAGGCTTCTGCAGAGAGTAGAGGACAAACTCCTACAAAAAGCAAAGGAGAGCTTTCTGCTGAAAGGAAGGAAAGGGCTTCTGCAGAAAGCAAGGGACTAACTTCTGCAAAATGTAAGGGACAAGCTACTGAAGAAAGCAAAGGAACTGATGCTACAGAAAACAATATAAATGCTTTGACAGCAAGCTTGGGACAAGCTTCTACAGAAAGAAAGAGTAAGACTTCTACAAAAATTAAAAGATGGACTTCTGCAGAAAGCAAGGGAAGGGCTTCGGCAGAAAGCAAGGGAAGGGCTTCGGCAGAAAGCAAGGGGCATAATATTGCAGAAAGCAAGGGACATACTTCTGCAGAGAGCAAGGGACAGGCTTCTGCAGAAAGCAAGAGACAGGTTTCTGCAGAAAGCAAGAGACAGGTTTCTGCAGAAAGCAGGAGACAGGTTTCTGCAGAAAGCAAGAGACAGGTTTCTGCAGAAAGCAAGAGACAGGTTTCTGTAGAAAGCAAGAGACAGGTTTCTGCAGAAAGCAAGGGAAAAGCATCTGCAGAACTCAAGGGACAAGCTTCTGCAGAAATCAAGGGACAAGCTTCTGCAGAAATCAAGGGACAGGTTTCTGCAGAAAGCAAGAGACAGGCTTCTGCAGAAAGCAAGAGACAGGCTTCTGCAGAAAGCAAGGGAAAGGCTTCTGCAGAAAGCAAGGGACAAGCTTCTGCAGAAATCAAGGGACAGGTTTCTGCAGAAAGCAAGAGACAGGCTTCTGCAGAAAGCAAGAGACAGGCTTCTGCAGAAAGCAAGGGAAAGGCTTCTGCAGAAAGCAAGGGAAAGGCTTCTGCAGAAAGCAAGGGAAAGGCTTCTGCAGAAAGCAATGGAAAGGCTTCTACAGAAAGCAAGGGAAAGGCTTCTGCAGAAAGCAAGGGAAAGGCTTCTGCAGAAAGCAAGGGAAAGGCTTCTGCAGAAAGCAAGGGAAAGGCTTCTGCAGAAAGCAAGGGAAAGGCTTCTGCAGAAAGCAAGGGAAAGGCTTCTGCAGAAAGCAAGGGAAAGGCTTCTGCAGAAAGCAAGGGAAAGGCTTCTGCAGAAAGCAAGGGAAAGGCTTCTGCAGAAAGTAAGGGAAAGGCTTCTGCAGAAAGTAAGGGAAAGGATTCTGCAGAAAGCAAGGGAAAGGATTCTGCAGAAAGCAAGGGAAAGGCTTCTGCAGAAAGTAAGGGAAAGGCTTTTGCAGGAAGCAAGGGAAAGGCTTCTGCAGAAAGCAAGGGAAAGGCTTCTGCAGAAAGCAAGGGAAAGGCTTCTGCAGAAAGCAATGGAAAGGCTTCTGCAGAAAGCAAGGGAAAGGCTTCTGCAGAAAGCAAGGTACAAACATCTGCAGAAAGCAATGGACAACCATCTGCAGAAAGCAAGGTACAGGCTTCTACTTCTTTGAATGATGGTAATAAGAATTCAGCTCTATTTAGTACATCATTTAATGATTCCTTTGATTGCCATAAAAAAACATCTGAGAGAGGGATTGTGAAATTTTTTTATAGAAGCAGCGGCTTACCATTTAGCTCAAATAAGAAAAGTGAAAAGATGACTGGTAAATGCCAGTATATACAAACAGAAAAATTAGAACATAATGACTTTCTGGGATTTGATAATGCGAATAAGGATCATGAACTCGGTGAGAACTTAATGTCCTGTAAAGATTCCAACAATGAAATTGATACGTTTTCAAGCATACCAGATGAAAGTAACACATATTCACTGAATCTGGATGAGTTAGATATTATAGATGCAGATGTAATTGATCCAACATATCAGTGTGCAGTTTCGTTTATGGAGGGTCAAACATACAGTGAATCTAGCTGCTTACCATTATTATTGCCCTCTGCAGAAATTTCTGCATTTTCTGGTGATGTTGGTATAAATGGAAGTACGGAGGATCTCCTTAGTACAGATCTCCCTTCACCAGAAATGAGAACCTTGAGGAATATCACAGGAAGGGCTAGGGGATCCACTAGGCAGGAAACACCAGACAAGATATTGAGGTCATCTATCAAGAAACCAGACACACACATGAAAATCAGTTCTGAAATTCAGACTTCAGATGATGTTGTAGACCAAATAAATGCTGCTCAGAAAGAAAATTGCCCAGATAAAACTGTAACAATGCAAAAAGTTCAGAGAGATATATTTAAGACCACTGAACCAAGGCCATATCTTCCATTAGCATCTCAAAAGAGAAAAGGTAGGATATATAATAGAAGATTTAAATATAATGTTATCATGAAAAATGGTAAAAGATGGTACCCATGTGATCTATGTGGTCACAAGTTTGGTTCATCAGGCGACTTAGTTCGGCACACGAGAATGCACAATGGAGAAAGACCTTTCAAGTGTGACATTTGCTTTCGGACTTTCAAACAGAAAGGTGCTTTAAATAAACACTTGCTTTTACATGAAGGAAAAAGACCTTATCTTTGTACAACTTGTAATGTGACTTTTACACAGAAAGCTCACTTAAAATCTCACCAAAGAGTTCATACTGGTGAGAAACCATTTCGATGTGAAGAGTGTGGTAAATCTTTTTCCCGATTAGATCACCTTAAAGGACATGCAAATACTCATACATTTGAAAGACCTTTCAAGTGTGATTTGTGTACACTTACTTTCAAAGGCTATGCAAATCTAGCCAAACACAAAAAAATTCATCTTGACGTCCGACGTCACCAGTGCACTTATTGTGACGCTTCTTTTCTTGTGGCTCACAGTTTGAAATTGCATGTAAGGACACACACAGGAGAAAGACCTGTCCATTGTCCATTGTGCAATGTTGATTTTAGATTTGAAAGCAGTTTGAGAAAGCATGCAAGCACATTTCATCCTGACTTTGAGGTTAGAGGTTCTGTTCTTGTACCAGTGCCACTAGACTGACAAGGTATGCACAAAAACATATTCCAGTTGCTCACTTTACAAATACAATGAAGTACTCTGTACATAACTATACTTTTATCTTAAACTTTTAAATATTTATTATTACTGTGATGGATAAACTCCTCTAAACTACTTTGAAACATGTACCCATTAAAAAATAAAACTGCAAGGTGTTTATTATTTGTATCTTGAGTTATGAAATTTATGTATTGTATACGGTAATTTATAAATATATAATTTAAAATTACGAGATAGCTAAAATGAGCTTCCAATTCTTCTCGTTTTCTTTTATCTATGTACACATTACAAGAATACATATGCTGTTAAACTTAGTTACACAAGTAAATCATTTTGAGAGCTATGATGTATTATCCTTTGTTTCTTTATGAATTATGGTTGGAAACTAAATCACTATTAAGAATAAATTAATTTTGTTGATGTAGCCTTGAAATGGGACTAAAACATTGTAGCTGTTCAGGTACGAATGTGATATTTTCATTTAGTTGTATGCTTAACCTTCTGCAGATATTTGACTATGTAATGTCAATGTAATGCTTAGCATTTACTAAGTGACATTAGTAAGTATCACTTACATTTGTGATATTTATAAAATATGAAATGTAATTTGACATTTTATTAATGCCAAATTAATAACATTAATAAAAATGTATTAATGTTATTAATTAATAATGTTTTTATAACATTTTATAATTAATGTTATTAATGTTAAGAACTCAGGGTATGTGAAAGCCATCAGGGTATGTCAAAACCATCTCGAGAACATGAACAAGTTTCCTGTCAATAATGTTCCCATACCCGTATAAAACATGATTTTTTTACAGCTTCAAATGTTTCTCAAGCTATGGCGCTTCAACAGAGTAAGGGATAACTATTCATTCTGGGGGAAACCCCACCGGCTCCCTGGAGCTATCCAGGCTGAATGGATATGTATATCTTTCTGGTATCAGTCAATGCATGGCCTATAGAGACCCCCATGTGGTTGGAGCATTCTATGTATGCCATCGATCGGGATAGGCACCCAGAAATAGTGGCGCCCCAAAATAAACTCTATTCTGGTAAAACTATTGCAACCGAAGGCTGAACAAGTGGACAGAACTCCCCAAACGAAAATTAGCAAACGAGCATGAGGTCATCATGTCGCCGCACCACTGTCTGTGCAACCCCCCCCCTCCCCTCCTGGGGAGGGGGGAAGAGGGTGCCCCAGACCCATCGGCTGGCGACCCAACCTTCAGTTTTTGGCTGATGGGAGTCTGGTGCGGTTGTGCCTCTGGCCCCAGTTTTTGTTGGTGTTGTGCAGCTTCACGTGCAGCTTCCTTCCCTTTTGGCTGCCTTGGTTGCGGAGGATTTGCGTACTCGTGGCCTGCTTGCTTCAGCCCTGCGTTCTTTTCCCTCCTTGAGCTGTCCTCGGATTGGCTTGAGTTGGATGTGGGGGCTTTTGGGGCCGCTGCCGGGTCTGGGGCACTGCCCTCTGCGGTGCAGGCGTTGTCTGCTTTGTTGAAGCTTCTTGGAGATCATCTTGGAGTAGGTTTGCTTGGGCATAGTCAAAACGACCTCGTCCCTCAGGTGGGTTTACCGTCTGTGTCTGGTCCCGAAATGGGACTGCGCGGACCTACAGTTCATTCTGGACTTGTCCCGTCTGAACCCGTGGATTTATTGCCCCTCCTTCAGGATGACTACTTTGTCCCAGATCTGTCTTCTGTTGGAGCCGGGCATTTGGATGGTGTCCCTAGACCTCCAGGACATGTATTTACATGTCCCGGTTCATCTGAGGTTCAGGGACTGGCTCGGTTTTGTTGTCTGGTGTCAGGGTTACCGTTTTCATTGTCTTTCCTTTGGGTTGAATCTAGCGCCTTGTATTTTCACATACGTTACTCGGATCGTGGGGGCCTGTCTTCATCTGCTAGGTGTTCGGGTTCTGGCCTTCCTCGATGACTGGCTGGGTTATGCTCCCAGCCAATCCGCGTGTCTGCTCGCCAGGGATTTGGTTCTTTCCCAGCTCGCTGGGTTTGGGTTCTTGGTGGACTGGAGGAAGTCTCATCTGGTTCCCTCTCAGGTTTGGTCTTGGCTTGGTCTGGTTTGGGACGCTCGTACCGCTTCCTTGTCTCTTCCTCCGGCGGCTCTGCTCCGTCTGCATTCCCACCTTCATCTGTTCCTGAGGGGCTCCCGGGCCACGAGGCGGTTGCTTGAGAGTTTGTGCAGGAGCCTGAACTTTGCCATGATGGTCTACCTGCCAGGTCGGGTGTGGCTTCGTCAGCTGTTCTAGTTCCTTCAGGGACAGCCCTTCTGCCTCTCTCGTGATCATTGGGTTCGGCCTCCGGGGGCTTTGCATTGGTTGCTGCATCGCTGGCTTCCTTTTTGGGTTTTTCGGGGTTCAGTGCCTTGGCGCCTACCCGAGCCCTCGCTCGATGTGTACACGGACACGTTGTCTCTTGGCTGGGGCTTTGTGACCAGTGCTCATCTGGCCGGCCAGGGGAGGTGGGGTCCGTCCTTACATCGGGCTCACAGCACGGTCAGGGAGTTCACGGTGGTGTGGATGTCGCTCCGGAGGGTTTGAGTCGCTTGTGGATCGACGATTTGGCTCCATTCAGACTGCTTCCCAGTGGTTCATTGCCTGAACCGAGGGGGTTCGATGCGGTCCTTGGCTCTTTGGGGCTGGTTGCTGCGAGTGACTCGTATGCTGAGTTCTAGGGTTTGGCTCTCCTGGCGGTTCATGTCCGGGGGGTGTTCAATGTCCTGGCGAACCGCCTGTCCCATTTCCTTCCCCTTTCCACGGACTGGATGGTCGACGCCGACTCCTTCCGTTGGTTGTGCCAGACGTTCGGGACTTTGGACGCCGATATCTTCATGTCGGCGTGGTCGAGGTGTCTCCCGGTATACGTGGCACCCTTCCTCGACTGCGAGGCTGTCAGGGTCGATGCCTTTCAACTGGACTGGGTGAGGTGGGGTTACCTGTACCTCTTTTCCCCGGTTCAGCTGTTGCTCCAGGTCCTGGCTCGCTTGGAGACTTACCAGGGAAGAGTTGTCCTTCTGGCTCCTTGGTGGCCGGCCCAGCCTTGATTTCAGGTGCTGCTTGATCAGTGTCCAAACCCGAGGGTCTTCCCGCGGCTCCACCTCTTTCAGCAGATCGATCCAGCCAGGTACGGGGCTGGTTCGGTCTTCTTCTTGAGTTTTCACGTCTGGAGTTTTTGACTCGAGTTTATCATCACTTGTATGGTGCACAGGTGGCTTCGTTGTTGGTCTCCCACCTGTGTGCTTCGTCTCGGCGACAATATGAAGTTTCCTGGTGGTCCTTCCTGTTCTCCTTATCACTATGTAGGTATTCTTCGGTCTCTGATAGGGTTGTTCTGTTCTTTCTCTCTTGGTTGTCCCAGGACCGTCATCTTATGCCCAATACTGTCGCCTCGTATTGTATGGAGCTGAGGGGGGCCAGGTTCTGGCTCGTGATCCCCGGTTGGCAAGAACTGCATGCATTGACTGATGCTAGAAAGATAAGCATATCCATTCAGCATGGATAGCTCCGGGAAGCTTCCGGGACTCACCTAGAAAATGGCTTTTCATTACATTCAATACTGCTTATTTTATTATTTCACACTACTAAGCTCCTTTCACTGGCGACCAACCACATAAAAATTCAAATTCATAATTTTATTCAAAAGAATGCTTGTACAAAGAACATTAATGTACAATTGTGGGGACAGAAGTTACACAAATTAATGAGCCACTATTGTGCAAAGGGTTTTGGGCAAAAATTAGAATAATATTTTCTAAATATATTAGACAATTATAAATATTAGACAGTTATATTTTTTATAAAAGAAAGACAAACCGACAGACAGAGACAGGGACAGAGAGAGAAAGGGACAGACAGTATATAGATGAATGGACTGATAGATTGGTGGATGAATAGATGGGATAGATATATGTAAAAATAGATGAGTAGGTGGGTGGGGTTCTACTCCCCAGCTCGGCCCAGGGCCAGGTTTGAAGATGAATGGATAGAAAGGCGAGTAGATGCATGGATAGGTATGTGGATGGATGGATAGATACAGATGATATACTGTATATAGATGGGTGGATGGAGGTGTACATGGATGGGTAAGTGAATAAATAGATAAATTGATAGATCAATGGATAGATAGTTGTATGTATAGAGTGATGGATAGATAGTTGGATATATAGGTGGATGGTATATATAGTGAGATGGATAGATGGTTGGATAAATAGGTTGATGATATATAGTTGGATATATAGGTGGATGTATAGATAGTTGGAGGTATAGGTGGGTGGATGGATAGATAGATGAATTATAAATAGACAGATGGATGGATGGATAGATAAATGGTCAGAATGACAAGACAGACAGACAGAGGCAGGTCATGCCGGGTAATCCCCCGTTAGTGTATAATATAGAGTGAAGTTGACATACACGTTCACCTAGTCATTTACTTCGTCAGTTTGCAGCCATTGGATCATTTTGCGCCCTAAAGCTCATTCTAGTTTGATTTGATCATAACATCGGAAAACCTGGCCACAGGCCAGGGCTTTGGGAACACTGCTCTCACCCAGATCCTACTTTAGGTATTCTTATTTATTGAAAAAGTTTTATATAGAACCAAAATAGTCTTAAGGGGAAATATTCCTGGCAGTGTGTTAGTGGGACTCTGGTGTATATTATAAATTTGTATTGTGTCCATATATTTCCAAAAATATCTATTCAGTACTGTTATTATTTATTTTAAAGTATTTATTAAAAAAAAGTTTCCCAAAATTCAGCAGTTCTTACTATAATTAGGTGTGTATATATATATATTTTGCAAATGTTGAAAATGGCAAAATCTTTATTTTGAGTAAATATGTACAATACATTAATTACATTTCACCAAGTTGAAATATGCTTCTCTTTTAATGTGCAATACCTAAATCATACAATGTAATTCTGTCAGGTATATACACAATTGTACACTTTAATTCATTTTTGAAATTCAGTGTTTGTGTGTAATGAGGTTAGGAAATATGGTCCTGAAAAGGTTAAGTACCCCAATTAAAATCAAATATGGTGTAACTTTTCTTGCTGAAAGCCACGTACTCCCATATACTTGAACGGTAGTGTGTATTGGTCTGTAATATTTAATAAAGGGCATGAATTCACATAAATATCTGCAATATTTTCTTGTAAGTGTTCACAAAAGAATATGGCATAGTGGTTTACTCCTTATTTTCAGCCATTTTAGTTCTTGAAGAGTGGTATTTATTTTGTCATATAATGAGATTTGCAAGAATGAAATGATCCTTCCATATGAAAGGAACCACAAACTTGACTATACGATCATAGAAATATACATACACACACACACACACACAGTTTTTTACACCTAATGTTTGATATTACTTAGGATAGAAGTTGAGCCTACTTTGTTCATGTGTTTAGTTATAAATCATTTACCAGTCACATTTTAACTTTGAAATGTTTATGTAATTGGTCATTTCACTTTGAATGGGGTTAGGGAAGAGGGAATATTCCTTGCAAGGTAATTTAATTTTGTGATATTTATTAACATGGCACTATTCTCAAAGCTGTAGGTCTAATGAGAAAAGATGTTACATTCAGAATGATGTTTTACTATAGTTATTTATTGGTAAATTCTTGTATTTATAGAGAATAATTTTAGAGTTTAGCACCGGATGTGTATAGGAGGGCTGTGGGTCACTATTGTACCTATAAACTGGTATAGTATATTGGCATTACATATATGACATGATTACCTGCACACAGGTTTTATTGTATCGGTATAATGAAAATGAAAGAAAGTAAACCAAATATTTACCCAAAAGTGTTAAGAACAGTTTAAGTTTTGTAGCTGCCATCATCTCGTGGTGGTAGTTGAACTACAGTTTCTTGCTCATATTTTGTTGTAATTATTATTCAGATTTAAATAACTTTTGCCATCTAGACTGACACAGATAAAAATTCAGATTGCTTAAAGTTCCTAAAATTATTTACCGGTAATTAAATTTGTATAATTCTGCTTTTCCACTTCTTTGGTATGTGAAGTATATGTTTCAAAGTACTGTACTGTATAATATAGCTTAAATACAGCATTAAGTAGCATTAAACTATTGTTCTTACATATTTAATATCAGAATCTGTGACCATAGTGCACAGTGCATCAGAAGCAAACAACCAGTAAAAGTCAAAGTCCACAGTGTGTGTCAAACATACCATAGATGCACACTGCTCTCTGTCACTTTGCCGTTTGTTGATTATAGAATTACTTGAGATACGGCATAGTCATTAAATGGATAATATTCTTCATAAATTCACAAGATATTGTACATACAAGTTGCTAGGTACGCAGGATGTATTTATTGTGAGCTTTTAAATGCAGACAGGTTAATTATGTACATATACTCATATAATATGCAATATGTCAAACAAAAATCTTTTTATAAACAAAGTTTTTGGCTACATCTTTTCCTTTTTCTTTTACCCTCTCTCTTGATGAGTGTTCTGGTTTTTTTTTTTTTTACAGTTTGGAGATTATTTTGTGACAATCTTTTTAAGACTGTAGAGACCTTTGATGATTTGTTTTGCAGATTGCTAATTCTGTACATAAGGATATATATACTGTATATAAGGATATATTTGTTCAAGGATCTTTTTAAAATAACCTCGATATTGAAGCTTTTGAGGTGGACTGATGAACTGACTTAGTGTTGTTTTGCTGTCATTAGACTTGGATGTGATATTACACCTGAGTGAGTCATATTACACCTGGGTGAGTATGGCATATTCCAATGCATCATATATAGTCTTTGATGCAGTGATGCATATGGAGTTACTGTTGAATATTTTTACAACCATTTTTGTTTACTGTCAATGTAAATGTCAGAATAACATGTGAAATAAGTTTTAAAAATTGTTTTGTATATATAAAATGTTTGAGGCATTTCATCAATAAACTGTCTTTTTTCTTTTGGTCTGTATATTTATCCAGATTTTTCTGTATATCAAAAGAATGGGATCCCAAGCAGGCACACAAAAATGGAACGTCTAATTGAACATGACTCAGTTGTAACAAGATTTTGCCAAAGAGGGAATGGTCTAGTACAATTGCCGAAGGTGAACTATTTTGACTGGAGGGCATTCATCAACTAGCCTCAGTTTGTGTTGCAAAAGGATAAGAAATTACTGTAAGTGCATATTATTTTGTTTGTTTTGCACGCCATTTTATTCTGAAATATGAAAGAGGATTGGGTCATTTTTCTATAGTGATGGGGAGTGGATCTTTACTTAGTTGGGAAGGGGAGCTTTTACTGCCCAGGAAAGTGGGTGAGCCATTTCTCCATAGTGAAGGGGACTGAGTCTTTACTCTGCAGAGAAGGAACTTAGTATTTACTTATTAGTGAAAATGGTTGAGTCTTTACTCAGTAAGGAAAGGGACTGGGTTGTTTCTCAATAGGGAAGTACCTTGCTATTATAACGTTTTATTGTTATGTTAGTTTTGGTGACCTAACAATAAACAGAGATAGTAACTAACTATATATATTTGCAAAAGTGGTGTATATAGGGGTTTGATGATGAAACATGTCGAGGAATAATGTGACAGTCTGGCGACCCATCGAGTGTTCCATCACATGCTGATGAATATTAGTGGAGTTGGAGAAGGTCTGCAGTATATCCAGAGTGTGTCACTGAACCACTGGTGGACTTAAACTGGCTGTCTGGGGTTCTGACAGCCCCTTGTATTTCCTTTCATCTGACCTGGTTTTCAGGCCGAGGTTGTTTGTAACTTGGTTGATGCAAAATTGTTTGGCTCGTGGAACGTCTTTAGAACATGTATTACAGTACTGTATTGTAATTACAGATGGCATTAGTAGCAAATAGGTTTGTAGATGTCATGTGGGATTAATGGGAACCTTTATTTGATTACAATATTTTTCTGAGAATTTGGAAAATCTCAATGAAAAGGACTGGATTTTTACTCAATAAGGAAGCAGACTGTGCTTTTATTTAATAGGTAAGGGGGATTGGACCTTTACTCTCCTGTTTCATAGCTTTCAATTATTAGGATTGGAGGGTAGGTTTTAACCAGTACTGTGTAATGTTTGCCTTATTTTAACATACAGAAAATGTGATTAAAGTAGAATACGTGATTAAGAATTATCAGCAATTATATATAGATTGTTACAATATTCTCCTTACTTTTAAAAGCTATTGAAACAAAAAATCCACAAATCA
The DNA here is from genome assembly GCF_040958095.1 of Procambarus clarkii. NCBI lineage: Eukaryota > Metazoa > Arthropoda > Malacostraca > Decapoda > Cambaridae > Procambarus > Procambarus clarkii. Next base: position 8,201,534 of record NC_091243.1, on the reverse strand, counting down.
TTTTGCTGAAGGAATAGGATTATTTATGATACAGCTTTGTAATTCATAGTATGCAAAATGTTTTGAACAAAAACTTGGATTTTATTATACAGGAAATGTTTGGAAAATAATATGCTGCAATGGTAATATGAGCTAGAAGTAGTTATCACTGGAAGGCACCAAAATGCAAGTTAAAAATTTAATGTATATAAAGAGCAAGACAAAACTACAAATAACTATTTTCACAATTAAACTTTATCATTATCATTGTACTCTTTCACTTTATCTCATTGGCATATCATGACACGTGTTTCATAATCACAACAGAATGGGAATTTTTGTTTTTAATGTGGATGGAATCTCTGTCTTTACATATTATTCCGATTTTATATTATCAGCTGACAACAGTGGCATTGTGATTATACCAACCTATCTTCCTGTTTAGAGTGTTTTAGTTGTAACTATGTGCGCCATTAATGTAAAAGGCAATTAGATAGTAAAATTTGGTACTACTGTACTGTATTCACTTTATAAGAGTCTGACAAAATAATGCTACAAAGCCAACTTAATTATTCCTAGGCCTAGTATAGCACATATATGTACTATATTTAGTCCTCAGATAGCATTATCAGGCCTAGGAAGGTTAGATTGTCTTTGTAACATAAATACAAAACCTTTTCCAGTTTGTCCGAATTCAATAGTAACAATTTCTACTTTCAGGCCTGACATCCATTACGTCATATGTACTATGGTCCTCATTGTTATTATATATACTAACTAAACAGGACGATGGGCTGGATTATACAATATGATATCAGGACTAATGTCTCGTATTCATCTTAAATCAAGGAAAAATAAAACTAGAAACAGTTTGTTATAATAATTTTAATAAGGACGGAATCTCAGTGTTTAAAATGAAATGCACAGATTTTATAGTACAGTATCAGCTGACGAGTGATACATAATTGTACCATACAATATTGTGCAAAAGGGGCACAGGCTTTAATGACATATTCAGCTTATACCAATTACAGTATATACCATACATTATTGACATACAGTACAATATTTATACAAGGCTTTGTGCAATGCAAAATATATACTTAACATTTTTCAACAAATATTACATACATTTTAATGATTTATATTTAAATATACTGTATTTATATATGTATTTATACTTCCACACACATACAGTAGACTTTACATAGTATTTTGTAAAGGTACAGTTCTTGGGAAAAGAATAAGATGTGTTCCTGAACCAAGATATTAAAAACAAATATTTGATACATACTGTACTTTCAAATTTAAAGTATAATTAACATTAAAAACTACACACATACTGTATGGTGCATGTGCATCATTATTCCAATATAAAAAGAGTCAATGATATGCATTCGGTAGTAATGGTTTGTGAATATTAAGGTCATTCTGGAAAGAACACAAAACCTTTGAAGCACCCTCAAAGTTGAAGTCACATTCAACAGTGTCGATGAACTTGTCAGTTACTACAACTGCCTCATTGAAGATACATGCAACCCAACAGACGGTTAAGCCTTACTGCCAACACTGCATAAATTATTAGATTCTTCAGTATTTCCAGATTCAGAGGGCCTGCATCTGTTTTTGTTTTAGGTAAGATTGCGATGGAAATTTTGTTAAGAGCCTGATCTCACTTATACAGTCCAGGCATGACTTGTTAGTGTTGTCCTGCATAGCATTGATTCGTTAAATTGTAATGTGCTAGTAAAAGAGCATTTCAACACTAAAGATATTCCATAACATGTGAACATTGTAGCCTTGGAGATCAGAATTCAGATGTACAAATGCCCTCAGCCTCTCGGCAAACAAAACATAAGTTAGAGATAAATTAAACAACAAACAAGAAAAACTTATAAATACCATACAAGAGAGCAGATTAAAAGAAAGACTGTTGATGCAATACTGAGGTATGTACTTTAATTTACAGTCTGTAGATTGAATGCTTTATGAAGCAAATACATTTAAAAATATGGACTAGAACATATGCAAATCTCACCCTGGAGACCTATATGCAAGAGGACATTAAAAATTGTGGCTGGCTGTATAATGGAAGGGAATATTCCATCATTGCTGGATCTCACATCTCCAGTAAAGACAAAAATCTTTGGCATACAGAAATTTTCACAATAAGCACTTCAAACTGAAGAATAATTTAGAGCACCTAGATGCAGTTCAAGTTGCTCTGATATGCAGTTCAGTTTTGGGCACCAGAATAGATATTGAATATAAATTCACTTGAAGGAGTACAAAGAAAGATGGTAAAATTGATCTTGTGAGTTAGAAATCTCCCTCATGAAGCAAGTTTAATTTATTTTCTCTTAAAAAGGTTAGGTGTAAGGGGGAGGTGATATTATTGAAGCATACAAGTGGATGAAAAGGGGAAAAGGGGGGGGATATTAATAGGGCATGAAATATGTCAACACAAAATAGAACATAAAAAATAATTTTATTATGGAACATTACTAACATAATAGAAATGAGGTTGTTGGATGGTTTCAGCCATAAGCTAGACATATATACAGTATGAGTGAGTTTGGTTAGGTATGTACTTACTGTTTATATATACGGTACAGTATATATTTATATATATATATTTGTATGCTCTGTATATATGTGTATGTATGAATATCTTTAAAACTTATAGGTATTATATCTACTTATATTTTCAAAGGCTCTATAAAAGTCTTACAAGTATATACTATACTGTACAGTATTTATACAGGCAACCACATGCTTTCCGAAAACACCTATCAGGAAATGCCGGTTTTTAATTTGGTGGGAGGGGGGGAGGTGGTTTGAATAAAGTCTCCGATAAAGTTGCTAAAGCAAAAGATCCAAGTAAGAATGTTATAAGACAAAGCAAGTGGTAGAAAAGCAACATTTGAAAAAATGTTGCTGGTAGAGTGGTGGGAAGAGTGAGTGATTTGTAGAGATGTTTCATATTCCTGATGGACCTACCTAGGTATCACATTAGTAGTGCCTTATATCCACACAAAATAGCACAGGTCCTTGATGCAGGTTTGTTTTGGTTTGTGTCATGATACCGGAGTTGTCATTTTCATGTTATTCCTGGATATATTAAAAAAAATTGGAATATCAATGCACCATGCCAGCTACAATTGTAGGTAATGTGTCAGTGATAACTTCGAAAAGCAAGAAAACTGTGAGAAAGCATTCAATGAGAACAGCATCCTCAGAAGCATTGTGTGCATTCAATGCCAAGTGAGCAAGTGTATGCTTTCAGACATTATTAACACTAAAACTGCTATCTTTCACTATTTTTCTCATAAGTGAAAGCAATAGAGTAATATGTAATAGACAATGAGTAATGATAAAGGGCAGTATGTAAATAATGTAGTCTGGAAATAATATATATACCTGTTTAAGCATGGAGGCATGATGAAAAACCATTGCCAGTCTGGCTGCTCATGGAAAAAGCCAATGTCAGTCTGGCTGCTCATGGAAAAGGCCAAGGTCAGTCTGGCTGCTCATGGAAAAAGCCAATGTCAGTCTGGCTGCTCATGGAAAAGGCCAAGGTCAGTCTGGCTGCTCATGGAAAAAGCCAATGTCAGTCTGGCTGCTCATGGAAAAAGCCAATGTCAGTCTGGCTGTTCATGCAAAAGATCAATGTTTGAATAGCCATCAAATGAGACCAATGATGGCTGCTAATGGAATAAGCCAGGATATTTCGCAAGTCAGTGAACATTTCTGATTGGCTGTTGTGGTACGCTGCATTTTGTCAGGTATATGGAAACAGGTCATGAGAATTTTGGCACTCAGGAGATGATGAATATATTTAATAATATGCATTCATAGCTTTTTAAACACAAGAGCAGAAGGTATGAAATAAAATTTTGCATTCAAGACATTTTTTAAAGACTCCCAAGAAAGTTTGCTTTGAACCAAGTGTAACTGGCAATTTTACATTTGAGGGGTACTCCATTATCTTCATTTCCACTTCAAGCAATTCAACACTGTCAACATTCACCACCTGTACACTGCTAACACTACAAGTGCAAAAAATTCTTTAATTAACTAGCATCAACAATATTCTTTAACATAGCATTTGTATCAAAACTTTGCAAATTAGTGAATACAAAAAATAATACTTTTTTAGATTTTCAGAATGATAAAATCCACTTTCGAATACACCAAACAGGCTATACATCTGGTCTTGCTGTGAAGGCATCTGGAAGCATGTGGGTCATCCATATATACAGGCATATACAGTACAGTACTTGCTTTTACATTATTATATCTAACGTAGTAAGTCGTATTTGTATAATGAGGTTAACCTTTCAAGCCTACAGTTTACTTAACTTGAAACAGTACACTTTCAAAGGCAAGTTGGAATTCTTTGTAAATAACAAAATACTAGTACATACTGATCAATGGTAACCGAAGTTTAAGTTTATAAATTTGTTTAAACATGAAAATACAGTATATCAAAACACACACTAAAGGATCTGTGTAGATTATTATTTAAAAAATGGTTCTGTAATGTGTTTAGCATTATCTTTATTCTCGTGTTATTAGATACTTTTCCGTGGGGGAGCCCCTCCGGCTCCCTGAAGCTGTTGGACTGATATACGCTATATTAGTCTGGGACATCGGTCAATGGAGTTCAGCCTACCGGGAACCACGGGCCAGTATTGTGTAGCTTTCGCACACTTTTGTAATAATAATTTCATTGTCTGCCACCACCCTCAAAAGGGGTGCTATATTTTGTCAAGGACAAAAGTGATTCTACATATTGTCGAGGACAGAGGTGGTCCTGCATCTTGTCAAGGACAGAGGGATCCTATATCTTGTTGATGACGGAGTGATCCTGTATCTTGTTGAGGACAGTGGGATCCTGTATCATCATCTTCGCAGTACGTGCGGTTTGCATGCAGGTATATCCTCCCGATACCTGCGCGAATGGGAATGTAGAAAGACTCATATATGACAATGCACAACAACACATCAACGGTCATGACGAGCCCGAGTCAAGAAGATAACAATGCCATCAAGGTAGGCGAGGATAAAGGCAAAATAAACAAGAGGATAGAAACACAGGATGGGAATAAAAAGAACAGAAGACAGAAGGCGAATGTAAAGCGTCGCTGCAGTAAAGAAAGCGAGGGACGTAGGCAAGAGACGAAGGGCGGGGGGGGGGGGGGCAAAGGATGTGAAGGAGGCAAGTGCAAAGCAGACATGAGAAAGGAAGGGGGAAGGTGCAAGCAGCGGAAGGTACAAGGAGCGAATGTGTAAATGGGTAGAGGAAGTCAAGACAGGACAGGCGAGGTTAGGACAGGGTAAGGTACGTAGACCGCATCCGGAGCCTCATGACTGGGATGCTAATGCATCGGACTCTGCAGAAATGCCAGCAGGACAACGGGAGGAAGACTGAGGAAGGCGCAAGGACAAGTCGTGGGAGAATGCAAAAGAGGACACCCATCAGGCAAGGTGGCAGGGCGCTTGGAAATCGAGATGACGGAGGATTGCTTCCGCTTAGTACTGGGGACAGAGATGTGCAGCAAGGCAGCCTGGGAAGACACACAGGGAAGGCTCGCCAAGGAGTTGCGAAGGGCGTTGTCCAGCATCGATTCAAAAGCATTGGAGATAGAAGAGGCAGCTGCAGTTGGATGGACGTCAACCGTAGAAGAAGCGGAGAGGAGCGACAGGTCAGCTTGAGGAACGGGAAGGATGGACTGTGGAAAGAATTTAGTGATGAGGTAGACCAGCACCGTCTCGAGTCCATCCACAACGCGAGCGACAATAGCGTCAACAAGATCAGGACTCAGTTGAAGGGCGGGTGGGAGAGAAGACGCCTCAGCATGTCCGACTGGAGGGCGAAGTGACAACGGGAAGAGCCTTAGTGAGCACCGCAACGTAGGAAGGACACTGCTTGAAAGTGATGGTATGATCACCACCACAGTTGGGGCTACAGAACTTGTCGGACTCACAGTCACAAATGAAATGGGAACCAGAGCATTTGCCACAATAAACATCATTGGTGTAGCCAAGGGAGGTATGGTGAAAACCCTTATAACGAAAGTACCGAGTGAGATGGGGGACGTACACCTCCAATTTATGGAGGAAGCCTTTAATCCAAACCCGATCAAGAGGGAGGGAGTCAAGAAAAGTAAGGAGAGCAGTGCCGGTATCACACAGAGCGCCATCAATCCGACGCATAAATTTCTTGACACCAAAGATTGGAAGGTCAGCATCCTGCAGTTTCGCCTTGATGTCATCCACACTAATGTCAACGACATGCCGGACCACATATCGTACCAAACGGTCATCTAGAGGCGTATTGGCATCAAAGGCAATGATGAACGTACGAAGGCCAGGAGAACTCGTCTGACCTGGAAAGTGTAGAGACAGAGGTTGCGGGGGGGAAGGGGGGGGGGGGCTAGAGGTCACAGAACACCACAGGATGCAGGCGACGTTTCGCCTCTAATCTATTAGTCTTTCTATGATTTTTACTGTCCAGAAAAACACCCTCAGGATCATCCTCCTAGGCCGGGAGAACGTTGTGACCGGAATGCGTGCCAAGGGACAACAGGTCCTGAAAACCCTCAATGGGAACAGAAATGTCCATGGGAGAAACCCTGCGTGAGCCACCATCCGACGCCATGGTTGGCTGACAAGTCCATCCTGTATCTTGTCGATGATGGAGGGGGTTCTGTATCTTGTCGAGGACAGAGGGGTCCTGTAGCTTATTGAGGACAGTTGTGACTGCGCTGTGAGGTCCCCACCGCCATTGTAACTGTATTCCATGAGAAAAATGGGTAAACATATTTACCCATGTTTCTCACTGTGAATGTGAAGGTAGAGTTAATCTGGTGAGTTGATTATTATTCTATAGTACCATTCTTTGTGTTTTTTAAATAAATGTAATGCATGCACCTTACTGACTTGATTAAATCTCTTGAGACAAAGTAGTTGTGTGGGTGGAATTCACTGAATCTCAGTTGTGTATTTGGTAGAAGGGTCATGTATATTATTATTATGTATGTTAATGCAATTTTATTAATTTAAAGAAATAAAACAAAGAATTTTATATAAACACCCTTCTCTCCAACTGAATGTCTCACCTCATTAGTGCAAATCAGCTGATAACCATGATTTGTGCTCATTTTTGTTTAATGCAAGAATGGGTGTTAAATCCATTCTATACATTTTATATGATCAGAGCTAAATGTGCAAAACTAAAGCAGCATTTGAGAAAGTAAATTAGGAATTTTGCATGCTTTGAATACAACAGTGTAATAGTTGTAAATGACTTGCGGTGAAAGAAAGAATAGGTACTGTTTCAGTGTGGCAAAAGGAAGTGCCTGGATTATTTAAGGCAGATTCAACACACAGCCAACTTTTTTATTTAACAGAGTAAATATTGTCAATGGCTCATCATAGCAGATCCTGAAGGTGTCTATTAAAAAAAGTAAATATACTAGTCAGAAAAAAACAAAACTCATGAAATTGTACAGCATATTAAAATATATTAACTTTATGCCATATTAAATATTAACATGAGAACCAGAATCCTGTGGCAGGCCTAAAATTGTCAACTGGTAAAATGGATCTTGTATTATTAATTTAAAGATTCAACAATCAAAAGATGTTTAAGACTTAGTTCTGTAAATCCAGCTGATTACATTTTAGTTTTGTGCGTTGGTTCCTAGGAAATGACAAAGGCCCTAAATCTTACAGTTTAGTATCAAAGATTTTGCAGTATTGTACGAAGGACACATACCTTCATATTGTATAAGTACGGTAGTCACACTCAGTTTCCATACAGGTATACACAATTACAGTACAGTATTATGGTATGGTTCCATTATAATTGTCTGTTCATTATAAATGGCACCTTACATTTTCTTAAATGTTTTACAGAGTTTATTTCACTAGTTTCTTTATACTCTTTGGTATTGTTTAAATACATGTAACCCTTGAGCTTTATTTGATACCTCCTTAAGTGCAATATTTTACTGAGAGAGGAGTGTAGCTGTCAGTCATATTTTATATTCTGAATAATTTCTCTACCATAATACTTTTCCCATGTAATTACTTTATATAATTTTCATACTTATGTGTAAAAGAATTACTGTAAGTTGAGAATTACATACAGGTACAGTATATCAGCAGTGTAGCTTCAGGAAGCCACCAAAACTCCACTCAGGAATTAGCATTTCATTACATTTAATGCTGATTTTGTTTTTAAACTTGTCAGCCTTGATTCTTTAAATGACACTTGATTATTAAACACATTTTTAATTTAAATTTATATATTATACAATATATGCTACCCTGTGTCATATGTACAGTAATTCTGGTCTGCGCTTTGTAATATATATATAATTATGTTTGTTTTCTCCTTACTGACCAAGCATGGCCTCACAATTGTTCTTTTATAATTGTCTGTATTTTGTCAAAAGTACTTCAAACACCAAAGAATATTGACAGGAGTATTTATAAAAATACATTAAAAAACAAGGTAAATTGTCTGATACAAGCACAACCATGCACAGTGATTCCATGATTGCAAACTGAGGCTCTTGAATTAAGTACACTAAGACTTCCCACTCGCTCATGATTACTTCATAAAATATTCCTCAATATTCAAGCAGTCCAAATATCCAGTTTTAGTTTAAAATCTTTTGAGGCTATTTAAAAAAAGCTAAATTTTTGTCAAAAGTACAAGCTTCAACAGAGAAATGAACATATAACAGGTTTTTTTATGTTGAATTCCTGCAGCTTCATGACTAAACTGTCTTCAGAGCTTGCCAGTCTAATTTCGTTCTTGTTAATATTAAAGAGTAGTTGTTGTTTCATGAAGGGTTCACATGGGTGCTAGAAGACTAATAATCATATCACTTGGATTTGTATCACGTAAAATTATAGATTCTTAAACTTTAATTCAGTACTGCACTTGTACAAATAATTACTATATATTTTTTCTGTTAGCCTAATTACTGGCTAAATAGTTTGTGTTGAGTATAGAATATATATTTTTCCTTATAGAAATTAGTATTTCTACACTGGTTTTCTAGGAGATGCTGCAAAAAGGAGGTAATACTCTGCTATTACTGTTTGTAGTTCACTAATTACTCGAGCCACATGGGCAATAACTGCACATACAATATTGTCAAAGTCCTGCATGACAAGTTTTGTCTTTCTCACAATGCTTTCCATAAGACTGTGTGTCTGGAAGCATCAAAATATATTAAATGGCCCACAGTGTATAGGCCCTTATATAGTAGGCTTTGGTAAAATAATATTAATTCTATCTATATTATATACAGTATTTGGTTGCTTTTAATACAATATTCGATAGTATAATAACAAAAATAGTTCTAAGTACAAGATATGCATACAACAATTTCTAGGCATTTCAGAAATATGGAAGTTAATTTCCAGATGTTGTAATAATAATTTAGTACAACTTTTGGGAACTGTTAGATAGTGTCCCTGCGCATAGGTGATGGAGGCACAATAATGGTGGGTGTAGGCAAAGGTAGGGACGAACACTGCTGTGTAGATGGATGTCTATCACCAACATCAACCCTTGTGGTCTCACTAGGGGCAGGGGGCAAACTGGGGATAGCAGTAGTGTTTTGAATGGGGTTGATGGAATCCTGAGGGGTGAATATGGAGGAGGCATTGGCATAGGTCTCTTCAACGGTGGGAGGGGGACTGCAGGCAACTGAAAGGGTCTCCTGCCGATGAGATGTGGGCGCAGCCCCAAGCAGGTATGAAGACGGGCACAAACTGCCCCTGGGAGAAATGGAGTGGAATTATTGTGGTGATCCCAGAATGAGCACAATTACTAAAGAGGACTTGAAAGTTTTGGTGCATATCAGGATATTGAAAGGAACATGTATAATGAAGGAAGAGTTGGGATAGGTAAGCTTAATGTAAATTAGATTCAGTAGTAGTAGTGGTGTGGTAGAAGAAATATATATGCTGGAATTTTGAGAATACTGTAGAGTTCTATATGATAACATCGGGAACACAGAATGTAAGGAAGTAAACAAAGGTGGCATAGTATTAAAGTAAAAGACATGCAGAGAGTGAAAGACACACACTGCAGGAATGGTAGAAGGCAGGATGGGAGTGGAAGGTTCAAGATTCACGGAAGACCACATGGCCGTAGGCCGGGCTCGGGGAGAAGAACTAAACTACTCCCGAGACCCCTTGCCGGGTAAGGCCACTAACATGGGGACAAGGGTAACAGTGTAGGGGATGTGACAATGTTGTTCTGGTCAACAGATGCATACAATACTTTGTGTTGTAAGAATTTAGTAACAAGTGGAATGTGAGTTACAAGAGTGGCATGTGGGTGAAAGTACACAGTTACTTCATCAAGCAACAACAGGCACTAGAATAACCCAAGCTCTGAGGTCTAGCATATCAAGTAAAAAATATTGCAGTAAAGCTGCATAATTAAAAAAAACATCTGTACATGGAATGAATTCAGAAAAAATATTGCCTTTGTCTATTAAATTAATCAAAATTATTTTTTAATTTACAAAATAAATAGACCTAGAAAAAATCTCACCACATCTCTATACTGTATTCTTACACTACATAAAATAAATATACATAACCCTTAATATATTTATTTGAATATTTATTTGATATATATTTGAACATTTTTATTTAAATAATTTTCTTTCCTGTCCATTATTGTCTAGCAATAAAAAATATTAATAGGGAAGAGTAATAATTTCCAGCATGTAGGAGTTACCTAGGAGAAGTCGGGTAGTGAGGACTGAGCCGAGGTGATGCAGGGTTCGTCATGTCAGAGTCAAAGTCAAAGCGGCGCTCAATTCTGGTAAGTCTCTGCTTGATCTTTTGCTGGCCACTCGAGTACTCCGCCAAGAGTCGTGCCAACCGAGTGTTGAGTGTATCAATGGCTGTTTCTGCGAAAAGGATGAGGGCACTAGGCGGTGATACAGACTATAGTGCTAAGGAACTGTGGTTGTGCAACGTAAAATATCACGATGTCTAAAGGTAGAGTACCTGCTAAAATTGAGTGTAAAGGATTATTAGAGTAATGATAATGGCCCAGGACAGACCAAAACATCGTTGCTGCTCCATCTTCCGAATTGTGATTTGGTCATCATTATTGAGTAGGTAAACTTAATAATATATCAGAACCTGGGGTGCTTGCTTTACCCAAGAATATATTTGATGACATTTGTAGGAAAATATCTAATACAAGTGTAGGAGATATATGACAATTTGATAATTTTCTGAAATTGATAATTTTCTAAAAACGCTTTATACAATAATTCAAATAATTAATATGGACTCTCTCAGGAGAGGCAGAATGGTGGAGGGAGCCAACTCGTGAGGAAGTAGATGTTATTCCACTGTCAATCCATTATTAGTGCTGTTAACACTTTGTCTGGCCTGGCCCGCTACCCCCAGCACATCCCAAGGTCAACCGAGCGTTTCCTGTGAGTGCACACTCGCACTAAAATGTTTATGCTTTTTTCACTTTTTGCACCTTAATGAATGTGCTACATCGTTCATTTTAGTATTAAATATTTCACAATAGAATGCTCTACAAGGATATATGCATATAAGGTCAAAAAGCCTGGAGCACAACCCGCATCAAGCCTAAAAATCAGCCGAATGTTACCCATGAGTCCGTACCCACCCGTAATCAAATGTTTATACTCTTTTTCAGTGTTTATACCTTATTTTTCGTGCTACATCGTTCATTTTGGTATCAAATTGTTGCACAATAGAATGCTTTAAAGGGATATATGCATAGAAAGTCAAATGGCCCTGCACACCACCTGCAACACACCTGAAGATAGGCCGAGTTTTATCCGTGAGTTCACACCCACTTGTACAAAAATATGTATAATATACTCTTTCCAGTCTTCCCGCCTTAATTTTCATGCTACGTAGTTCATTTTGGTATCAAATTGTTTGCAATTGAAAGGTGTGCATTGTAAAACTAGTCCCATAATAATTGAACAATAAATGGAATTTTAATACAGTAATTTTTATTTTGGATTTTCAGTGTGCATCCTCACACACCATGAATACAGTATATTTACATACAGACAAATTATGTGTTATCGGTCAAGCAAAGTGTTAAGACATTCAGCAAGACTACAACACGTCAATTTCTCCACCTCACCACCATTGACACCTTTGACTATTATGTTGTGCAGTAGTTTGGCCAAATATACATGTACATGAGTACTTGATAGAATGTAGTTGGGTGCAGTTATGGGAATACCAACTATAACCATAATGTAAACATCATTCATATCTTTTAGCATCCTTGCAAAAGTGAGGAAAACATAATATAACAAGTACCTTGCCTACAGGAATGGTTGTGGAGATAAACGTTTCACCCACTAGAGACATGTGTGTTACAGCAGCCATATTGGTATCTGCACATGATTGAACCATGACCAGACTCCTAGCCAGCTAAGACTTATATCTTTTAAATAACCCAATTATTACTAATACTATATGATTTGTATAACTGTTGAACTTATACTGTCCTGTGCTTGTTGGTAATTTAAGTTAGGTTTGATAGTGGAGTCAAATTCTGTTCTGAGGTTATTTGACAGTGCCGCTAAGTTCTAAATTAATTGTTTGACACGTGTACCACTTTTGTTCATGCAGGGTGCATGATCAGCTGCATGGTTGGTCATTTGAGCAAAAACCAGAATAAGAAGAATGAGAACTTTGAAATCAAGTTTAAATGAAGAAAATTCCCCATACCCACTGAACTGTTTAAGTTCAATTTAAATGAAAATAAAAGGACTAATAAAGAGGTGTGTGGTAGAATAAAGTACCAATAATTCATAGTGTTCATTTAAGCTCATAATAATTCACACAAGGCCATTTTGGTAATTTTACCCCAACATTATTTTTGAGCAATAATATACCTATTTTTATTCAAAGACCAATATATAAAGTACATGAACTTGTCTGATGACTTACTAAAGTTTGACAACTTTTCCCATTTCCTTCTCAAAGTAGAAACTATGTCTGATAACTTTCTAAAGGAGAGTGACTACCTTACCTTACCTTGAGGTGCTTCCGGGGCTTAGCGTCCCTGCGGCCCGGTCGTCGACCAGGCCTCCTGGTTGCTGGACTGATCAACCAGGCTGTTGGACGCGGCTGCTCGCAGCCTGACGTATGAGTCACAGCCTGGTTGATCAGGAGGCCTTTGGAGGGACTATGGCTAAGAAACTATTAAAAGCAGGTGTGTGTATAGACCTACCAAAGCGATTGACCTTGTCTATGGTGGTTTCGTGCTGCTCTTGTGCAGCCTTAAGTCCTTCCTCATCCAGTAGTCCATCCTTCATTAACAGCTGACGACCACGCTCCATCAGTGACTTCTTCGCCTCTGGGTACTGCAACAGTGTCGTTGAGCTCAAGTTAAAGGGTATGGGATTGTGGCAGCTATCATGGTGTTTGTGTATGAAAGACAACAGTAGCATAAAAAGAGTAGAGAATGACGAATATTGCAAAACTTGGTAAAAAAAAAAATTCTGGGGGAAGCCCCTACGGCTCCCCGGAGCAATCCAGGCTGATATGGATACACAGTATTAGACTTTGGCATCAGTCATGTGAATGGAGTTCTTAGGCCTACTGGGGACCACGAACCAGAACCTGGTCCCCTCAAAGAGGCATGAGGAGCAATGACCTATAAAAAACATCTGTGCAGTTGGAAGCATGCTATGTCTGCCATCGACCAGGTCAGGCACCCAGAAAGGAAAGCGCCCCAAAACAAACCCCCTATTCTGGTTAAGAAATTGCTACTAAAAGCTAAACTAGTGGACAGAATTCCTCAAACGAAAACGAGCATGACATCACCACGTCACTTGTCTGTACAGCTTCCTCCTCACCGGGAGGGTGAAGGCAGAGCCCCAGACCCCCATACCAGCTACCCACACCCCAATCACATCAGCTCAGTTCTGTGGCTGATGTGATTGGCAATGGTCGTGTGACTCTGGCTCCTGTTTTCATTTTCTATCCTCCAGCTCTGTGCTGTGTGGTGTGGAGCTGTTCTCTATTGGTGCACGAGCCAGCAGTAATCTCACAAGTATTGACTGCATACGCCTAGGGTCACCTTTCCTAGGTGCCCTGTAAGTACTGTCCTTGGGGTTTGGGGCCCCCTTCCACAAGTCACCTTGGGCTCTACCTCTGTTTGGTCTTTTGCTGCTCGGTGATCAACCCCCTTTAGTGTGCTGGGGTGTTTCATGCAAACTTGTTTGCCTTTGGGTAAGAGGTAGTTTGCACTGGTAGGACACGGGGAGTTTTCCCCTCTCGTAGCGGCCGGCTCTGTTCTGCCTTAGTACGTTGTCCTCTTGCGTTTTTTTTTTTCCTGCCTGGGGGGGGGGGGGAAGGTTCTGCCCTTGGTTTTGGTTACCCCCTATAGTTCTTAATGGTCCCCTGTTTGGCCCCCATGGGTGGACAGATCCGGGGGGTTCAGCTTTTAGCAGTTTTCTTGGTAGACTTGGGCACTGGTTAGCAGTATCCTGCCTGGGCTTCCCTTAGCGTGTTTCCCATCTAAGGGCCCTGGGAAACTCTGTGGGGGCCCCTTTGGTCCAATGGATGTGACCCCCTGGGTCTCCTCTCACCTTGTGCGAGTTCGAAGGTTGCTCTGTCTCCTTGTCTCAGGGTGTCATTCACTGCTTCTGCCTCCGTCGTGCTGCCTGATGGGTCGGTGACACCTTCAACCCAGAGTGCTGCGAATTTTGTTGCTTGTTGGTGACTCAGTACACCCAGTCCACAGATGACTATTTGGGTGCAGGCAGCTCAGGCATTTCAGGCTAGGTTTAGATTGCTGCACCACATTAGGTTGGTTGCTGACCCGGGATCCCAGAGGCCGCCCCGTTTTGGTTTTAGGGACCCGGACTTCGGGGTGTTGGTCGCTTCGACCTTAGTCTAGTCCGCACCCTCTTGTCCTTCTCCTGCTGTGGTTCATTCTGGTCCCCTCCCCTCCCCCTGCTTCCGGCTACAAAGCGTCTGAGAGTTTCGGAGTCGGGGCTGGGTTTAGTTAGGTTGGAGGCTCAGGCAGTCTCGGGGAATGTCCCTTCTAAGGTGGCAATGGAGGCATTCAAGCCTGTTCCTCCTCCAGAAGTGTATAGGGACCAGTGGTCCCCTTCCTTTCTGTTTTCATGGCTGCTTCAGCTTTTTCTTGTGAGGCTTACGAGGGAACGACACGACCCCGTGTCCTGCTGTGGAGGTTCCCGGGGCCGGGGAGGGGCTGACTTTGGGGTCTTGGGTCCCTTTGGACCCCACTTGGGTTTTTGTGCCCTTTGAGCCGGGTTTTTTTGTTACAAGGGGTGGGGTTTTCTTTTTTCCCCTTCCTCGTATGAGTTGGATTTGGTGTCAGTCCCTCCCTGGGTTCGGTTCTGTGTCCCTTCAGGTCAGTCAGTCTCATCCTTCCAGGGGTTTTCAGCTTCCCGTTTCCCGCCTCATGAAGTGCGGGAGGCCATTGCAGCTTACCTCCTGAATGGGTAAACTGGAGCACAAGCAGAGAACACGTCTCGCAAGACTCCGGGTCAAAGGTGTCATTGACCTAACAGGCAGCATGACAGAGGCAAAACAGGTGACTGTCACTCTGAGACAAGGACACAGAACAACCTTCAAATACGCACAAGGCGAGGTGGAACTCAGAAGACACATCCATCAGTCAACCGAGCCCCAACGGGGTTTTCCAGGACCCGTAGGGATGTCTTCTGCAGGAAGCCCAGTCAAGGTACTGCTAGCCGGTCAAACTCAAAAGCTAACAAAGGGGGAGGTGCTAAGAACTGGACCCCTGTGACGTGTACAAGCACGGGGGCCTAGAGGAGGGCCACCAATATTCCCTATGTGGACTAATAGTCAGACAAAGCAGACCCCCCCCTCCTGGCAAGAAAAACAAAAAGAAAAGAAAAATCCTGCAAAAGTACAGTGCCACCAGAAGAAACAGGAACACAGCTGCCGTGTAGGTAAGCAAGCAGCGTAGCACCTTCCGCCCCAACCAGCAACACCACCACTTCCTACCCAAGGCCAAACAAAGGAAACTAAACCTCAGCTGGCCCCAATGGTGGGGTAAATGCCGAGCAGCAAAAACCCCTACGGAAGTGGAATACTGAAGGCTCTATGGGAGGTAACCCTAGAACCCAAGGGCACCTAGGGAGGGTAGCCCTAAGTGCATGCAGCCCCAGTACACTGTAATTACTCCTGGCCACCACACCACAAGGAGTAAGAAACGCCACGAAGGCACAAAACCTGCCAAGAAATCGAGGCCAGAATTGATGACCGACCCAGAACACATCAGTCTACGAACTGAAGGTGTGAGTAGCTGGCATGGGAGGTCCCGGGCTCTCCTCCTCCCGGGGAGGGAAGGAGGGGAATGCACGGACAAACGGCACTGTGGCAGTGTATGACATTTGCTTGTTTGCTTGTTTCATTAAGTTTTGGGGAGTTCTGTCTCTCTGTTCAGTCTTCGGTTGCAATTTTTTACCAAATGGGGTCTGTTTTGTTATGCCTATCATTCTGGGTGCATATAACCCCGGTCGATGGCAGACATGGAATGCTCCCAAACACATGGGGGTTTCCATGAGCCATTGCTTCCTGTGGCTCTCTGAGGGGGCCAGGTTCTGGCTCGTGGTCCCTGGTAGACTGAACTCCATTGACTGATGCCCCCCAGGCTAACATAGCGTATATCAGTCCGATAGCTCCAGGGAGCCTCCAGGGTTCATCTAGAAAATGGTGTTTCATTACATTCAATGCTGTTTTTTTGTGATGGTGATGTAAACATTATTAGAGAAAATAAATTAATTTAGACAATAAATATAAAAACAAAATGGGTAGGAGGTAGAAAAATAAATCTAATACACAAAATAATAATACAATGATGAGAAACATTCTTAGCCACAAAAAATAATAATACAATTATGAAGTGCAGGCAAGCTTACCTCAGTTAGGGCATCCCAAAGGTCATCCTTGGAGAGGCAGAAGAGGTCAGAGTAGCCAACACTGCGGACGTTGGCAGTTCTCCTATTGCCTGTCTTATTCCCTGCGATATTCAGGATTGACACCTGTAGCATGTGATAGATTGGTTAGCAAGTACAGTAGTAGTAGAGATTGGTAGTGACTGTGGTGGTCAAGGTTGTGGTGGTGGTGAGTATAGTGGTGATGGCTGTAGTGGTGGTGGGTGTAGTAGTGGTGATGGTGGCAGTGGTGGTGGGTGTAGTGGTGGTGGGTGTAGTAGTGGTGGGTGTAGTAGTGGTGGGTGTAGTAGTGGTGGGTGTAGTAGTGGTGGGTGTAGTAGTGGTGGGTGTAGTAGTGGTGGGTGTAGTAGTGGTGGGTGTAGTAGTGGTGGGTGTAGTAGTAGTGATAGTGGCTGTATGGTGGTGGTGGCAGCTGTACTGTACTGGTGGTGGTGGTGGCAGCGGCCATAGTAGTTGAGGCTGTGGTGATGGTGGCTGTAGTAGAGGCTGTGGTGGTGGTGTTGGTGATGGTGGCTGTGATGATGATGGTGAATGTGATGGTTAGGGTGGTTGCGATGGTGGTGGCTGTGATGGTGGTAAATGCACTTGCATTGGGTTGATAAATTTCCAGTTACAAGGGCACCTCAGTTTACGAATTTAATCCGTTCCTGGAGACGGTTCGTAACCCAAAAATTCGTAAACCGAAGCGAATTTTCCCGTAAGAAATAATGGGAAATGAATTAATCCGTTCCTGACTCCCCAAAAACTTTACTTCAAAGTAAATTTTATACCTAATTCACCCAAATCTTCACTACAAAAGTATGTACAATTTATTACTTACCTTTACTGACGACTCCTGTTGGCATATGAAAGACGGTGAGGAGGGGGGAGGAGGATAGGTGTTACTGGTACGAAGGGAAGTCCCCTTCCATTATAACATCAGGCAGTGAGGACTTCTCTGGGGTGCACTCTCTGGCACGTTTTGCCTGCATACCACTAGGGCTTGCTTCTGGTCACTGCGGCTCACTGCATGATTTTCTAATTGTTTTTCTTGAAGATTGTTTTTCTCTTCTTTGTAACACTTGTCTGTAGTGAGATATCACATTGTCATAAATAAGATCAATGCAATGGCATGCTAAAGCTTTATCTGAGTGATTCTTTTCAGCAAAACTTTGCAGTTCTTCCCATACTGCACACATTTTTTTAATTAATGAGGAAGAGACATCCTCTACTGCCAAGTCTTCCTCCCCTGAAGATTTGTTATACTGCCTAGCTAGTTCAACAACACGTGTACCATTTTCATTTTACGAATGATCTCTTGTTTTTCTTATGTCATTCTCACATGTGATTTCTTGCTTTAACCTTACCACTGGCTTTCTTGGGACCCATGGCAAGATATATAATAACAACTTTTATGCTTAAATAGCCAAAAATCTGATAAAACTGTAAATCCTTGTGAAGAATTCAGGCGGGATAGTCACTGTGCGAGTCACTGATAAACTGAGGCGCGATCGCCGTGCCACCACACGCTAGGTCGGCCGTACGCATATCAACAAACTCGTATCCCGAGGTAAAGTTCGTAACCCGATTCAAATTTTCCAAACAAATCGGGCTCGTAACTCGAAAAGTTCGTAAACAGGGGCATTAGTAAACCGAGGTATCACTGTATCTGGAAAATGACATAGTACAAATTTTCAAGCAGAGCGATGAGCTGATAGTCCAAAGCCATATCATTTTGGGCCATTTTCTCCAGTTTCCCTAACTGGAAACAATAATCAGGTAGAGAACAGTAAAATAAGTACAAAAAGCAAAATTCATAACAGGAAGGTAGATTGTTTTAGAGGGAAGAAGATAAACTCTATAAACCATTACTACACTGTGGCAATGTTTATGGTGCCATCCTTCACAAAATGTTAATGTACTGGCATACAATCCGAACCTTGTGAATCACAAAAAGATGGAGGATGTCTAGAGGTAAGCCTTAGATAAGCAAAGGACCAGAGAAGCCATGATTACAACATGTAAAATACTGCAGAGAAAAGACAAGAGTGATGGATGTTAAAATGAGGGATAATTAGACAAGATGACATTGATGGAAATTTGAAATATAAATGAATCAAGGAAATGTAAGAAAGTATTAATGTGTGCAAAGCAGGTGGTAAGAATATAGATTGTTACCTCCATTCAGAGTCTCACAGCAAGTTTAACAGTGAACTAGAGCAGGAAAGATTTAAGATTGAAAAGCACCAGGTACCAGTAGATATGAGTCAGCACTGTAGGCACTGATAAAGTAAGAACCTCATCTAACACTACACCCAACTCACATTACACCCACCTCGCCGAAGACACTGCCAGCTCCGAGTGTAGCATAGACCGTCCTGCCATCGTCACCAACCACGGAGAGCTTCCCTCGCTTCACGATGTACATTTCTTTCCCTACATCACCCTTGCGGCACACGAAGTCTCCAGGGCTGAATACCTGAGGGAGGGCGATAATTGATGAGTGAGGGAAGAAGTTAGGGTGAGGGGAAACAGAAACTAGGGAAAGATGGAGGGTGAGTGAGAACAAGAGTGGAAGCACTATTGTGAAAGAATAAGCTTCGCAGGGACATTGCCATATATGTTGCCACGGATGAGGTGAAGGTGAAGCACCTGACTTATTACAGCTTACCAATCTATGTTTCCATGATGGCTGGGGCAGTATATTGTATGTTTCATTGTGTTTTTCAAGATGACAGGTAATTTGGTGCTAGTTAGCTGTTTATATTTGTCTTGCTTGCTTGCTTGAGATGTAATGCTTCTCCAATGTCCAGTCTTCTATTGTTGCTATATTTGTTGATTGTTTTGGTGTTATTTGTCAGGATATCTCTCTCTCTTGATGATCTAGTTATGTGTAGAGGCTATATGTTCCATGATAGGGCCTTGCAAAGCCCTATCAAGGAACATGTAGGCTCTACACAGTATACATTAAGCAAATCAAACCTATATGTTCAGCAACCTAAAACCAAATTGCATTCTACCATCTTTGAGAACATGATGGAACATACAATATACTGTCCCAGCCATCATGGAAACATATATTGGTAAACTGTAATGGGCCTATTGGCCCATATGTGAGGTGCTTCACCTTTACCATCCCCAGTTATTTTATATTATAATATAAAAAATATATATATTATATATATATAAATATATATATATATATATATATATAATATATATATATATATATATATATATATATATATATATATATATATATATATATATATATATATATATATATATATATATATATTATATATATATATATATATATATATATATATATATATATATAAAGAAAATCAGTAAGAACCATGAAGAGGATTTTAACCAGCAGTCTGGGTACTCCAAGGCAAGCACTGTAGACCATTTAACTGCAACATGCTTAAAAGCAATGCAACCTCGATTCAAGTGAATCCTCTAGGGGTCCTGAGACTTCCACTGCAGCCCACTCAGGGTTTCACACATTGCCTGCATACACTCTGCCTGTGGTATAGGGGTTCTACCTCCAATGCTTCGCTTCATATACACAAATAAGTCACAGTAACATGATGTATCAATGAGAAACTCAGTAGGAGGTATGAAGAGGATTGGAATCTGCACACTGGGTGTGGCTAAGCACATGCCTTAGATCACTTAACCAAGATATGCTCAAAGGCAATGCAACCTGTAATTCAACTGAATCCTCTAGGGATTCTGAGGCTTCCACTGAACCTCAGTCAGGGATTCACACATATTTTCTGCCCAACTAGAACTTTATGCCTTTCCTTGGTGCCACTTTGCCATGAAGGTGTTGTATTTATTTATATTTATACTGTATATACAAGACTTCTTACACTCTTGTAAAGCCACTAACATGTATAGCATTTGATGTTAGATGATCCATGCTCTTGTCATATAAATTGTGGCACCGTCCTAACATTGTGGCATCATCCTTATATCGTGACACTCTCCTCATATCGTGATTCACACATATTATACTGTCAAATGTTAGCGTAAAAAAGATTAAATTTTTGTTTGAAAGAGTTAGTTGTAACTTATAACCTACGACCCCCTTCACTCTTTTGTGATTACCCCCACCAACACTCGCGAGTATTACATACTGGTAACTCACATAAATCTTGACTGACCTGCAACTTGAGTTTGAGTACGAGCTCGACCAAGAGTCCTGGCTCACAGTCCTGGAAGATTCGGACCTGTTTGAGTGTGTCAAGGTGCACGTGGATGGCTATCTCGGCCTTGAGCTTGTCTGGCAGCGACCTCAGCACCTAATGGAGGAGGGTTTGGTGAGCCAGTGGTGATGGAGGCTGAGATTGTTTGGAGAGCTGGAGGTAATGGTGGCTGAGATAGTATACTCACCTAGTTATGCTTGTGGGGTGGGGGGAAGGTTGAGCTTTGGCTCTTGATGAGATGGTAGTGATGATAGCTGAGAGTGTGTGGTGAATTGGTGAACTATCATAATGGTAGAACAATGACGTTTTAACTACCAGCACAATAGCCAAATTATCTAATAATTACAACATGCTAGCTAAATGACTTGTTAACTACCAACATAGTACAGTACCAAAATGACCCATTAACTACAAGTTTTAAGAGTCTCGGTAGTTCAATTGGGATCGCTCTCGATTCACAATCTGGAATCCAAGGCGTTTCCTTTCACCCAATGCCTTTTGTCACCTCAAGATTAAGATTAAGATTACCAAGCAGTAAACAGGTACATAATATCAGTATAATAGGAGTTAGTCACCTATCATGGAGTCAGTACCTGCTGTGGGGTTGCATCCTGGGCAAGGTCAATAATTTAACCTTCAATTTACAGTGGTACCTTCGTTTACAAATTTAATCCGTTCCCAGAGATGGCTCGTAAACCAAAAATTTGCAAACCGAAACAAATTTTCCTATAATAAATAATATAAATTTAATTAATATTTTTGGGAGTGTGGAATGGATTAACTTCAAAATACATTTCATACATAATACTGTACACACAAATATTTTGTACTATTGTATGTACTGTACAAGTTATAGCTTACCTTTATTGATGACTCTTGTTGGTATATGGAAGATGGTGATGAGTTTGGGAGGAGGAGAGGTGTCAGTGTTTGGAAGGGGAGTCCCCATCCATTATAACATCAGGCAGTGATTTCTCCGGGGTACTCTCTCTCCGACGTTTTGCCTGCATACCAATAGGACCTGGCTGCTCACTGCTTGTTTTTCTCACTAAGAAACTTTCCACAGAGACTTGTTTTTCTCTACGTTTTAACATTTGTCTGTAGTGAGGCCTCACAGTGTCTTTAAAAAGGTTAAGGCAACAGCCTACTGCAGCTTGATTTGGGGCGAGTCGTTTCAACAAAATTTTGCATTTCTTCCCTTAGTGAACACCACTTCTTAATTGTTAAGGAACCCATGATGTGGTATATAATAATTACTTTTATGTTTAGAAAGCAAAAAAGCTGAAAAAATGAAATTCTTTACAAAGAATTCAAACATGATCATCACTAAACGGGAGCCACTGGTAAACTGAAGCGAGGTTGCCCGTGCCACCAGGAACCACATGCTCGGTTGACCCATACATGTACAGTGTCAACAAGCTCGCAAATTGATGCAAAGTTCGTAAACCGATTCCCAAATTCTACGAAGAAATTGTGCTCGTAACCCGAAAAATTAGTAAAGCGGGGCATTCGGAAACCGTGGTTCCACTGTATATCCGGATGTAAATATAATATATATATTACATTTACATCCGGATATACTGTATAAGTACAGATACAGTACCATCAAACTACACAAATTGCCCTCTAAATACTATATTAGCCAAATTGCCCCTACATAACTACCACCCATTATGCAAACAATCCTGTAATTTCTATATTGTTATCTTTATTAGCATCCCATAACTACTGCCATACAACCCAAATGACCTTTTAGCTATCATTGTACAAGACAGAGGGCCTCATAACTTCCAGTGAAATAAGCCAACAACCACATAACTGCAGTCTTTCTAGTCAAAGGCTCATTTGTAGTCATGGGATCTCTCACAATATTAGATCATGTTAGTTTACTACATTTGCCAGATGACCCTTAATTAACACACCCTAGCTACATGATTCAGATTCAGATTCAGATGTTTATTCAGGTAAGGTATATACATACAAGTGATGTTACATTAATGGATTGATATATAGATAGAGCTAGTACATACAATGCCTAAAGCCACTATTACGCAATGCGTTTCGGGCAAGAAAAACATTAATATCTAGAACTTAATACTAATTGAGCATAAAGAATAAAAAGTGTTGAGAACAAATACAAATAAAGATAAAAAAAAAGGGGGAACATGACTGAAAAAGCAGCACAAATACAATAGGTTGAAAAACAGTGTTGATTAAAAAAAAGAAAATAACGGACATGGGTTGACAATAGAGGAGTGAGGTAGGTTACAGGGAATTTATTAGGTAGTGTTTAGTTTTTATCTTAAACTGGTTGAGAGAGGTACAGTCTTTAACATGGTTGGGAAGGTCATTCCACATTCTGGGCCCCTTGATTTGTAGAGCATTTCTGGTTTGAATAAGTCGTACTCTAGGAATATCAAAACTGTATTTCTGGTGTGGTGCTCATGGGTTCTGTTACAACCTTCTATGAAGCTTTTGAGATCAGGATTGGCATTACAATTTAGCGTTTTGTATATGTATAGTACACATGAGAGAATGTGCAGTGACTTAATGTCTAACATATTCAGGGATTTGAATAGGGGTACCGAGTGATGTCTGGGGCCAGAATTGGATATTGTCCTAATAGCAGCTTTGTGTTGAGTAATTAGAGGACATAAATGATTTTGGGTAGTAGAGCCCCAAGCACAAATACCATAGTTGAGATATCATAGTTGAGATACCATAGTTGAGATACCATAGTTGAGATGATGTAAAAGTATCAGGGACTGACCCCTTCTTCGTCGAGCGATTGCTTATTACTCCACAGGTAGTCGAACCACTTGATCACTCTCGTCTCAAGGTCCTTTGACACTTTTCGGAATTCCATGTACTGCTTTACTCCATCCATGCGGTTCTGTAACAAACAAAAAATTGCATGAAATTACTGTAACTTATATTTAAGTCAGATATTTGTCAAAGTATTCTTTCGCTCTATCTATGTGAGCATAAAACAACCTAGCAATGTCTTCGTTTGGGATTCTTCACTGGCATGAATCATTTTTATGTCCATGGAGTAATTATAACTAATACCTTTTCCAAATTTTCAGGTCAAATCTGGTTTAACAGCTGATACTATGTGAATATTATCTGGAATTTACCCCTTACACTATAAGACGAGCTCAAGACATGGAAAGCTCTAGTAACTTAATATTATCCTCCTAAACAGATGGGAATATGCTCACATAATAATACCTCTCTGCACATCTGGCCATCATAACATACCTGAAACTCGGCTCTGGCAGCGTTCATGTTGGTGATCATGGAGCCAACGTTGCCAACGATGGTGGCGAAGATGAGAACTCCCACTAGGAAGTCTACTACCACGAACAGGTACTCCTCATCGCGTTCAGGCTGAGGAGTCTCCCCAATCGTCGTCAGTGTCAGTGTCGACCAGTAGAAGCTGCCGGAGGAGGGCGATGCTACTCTCATGTGCAGTGACACAGTGATCCCTAAATATAGTTAGTTTTATCTTATATCAGTGTCAACAGACAGAGATAATCAGGATAGCAAGGTATACAGAGAGAAAGTGACACAGTAGGACAGATTTACATACTGTATATACAGTATAGGAGTACAGAAACATATGTACAGTATAGTGATATAAAATGCAGAAACATTTGTATAGTGAAATAAAATGCAGAAACAATTGTATAGTGATATAAAATTACATAAAATTTCATAAAAAATACATCAGATGAATAGTATTATTACCTACTATTGTATAGTGACCTTTGATGTACCTTTAAATGGGCTTCCAAATTAATATTGGATCCAGTGACCCACCTGTAGATGTATTGGTGAGAGAATTTGCCATTCCTCCCGATGGTAATGTTCTTGTACACCCAGCCGTCGCTGCCAAATCCAATGGCATAGGATATAGCGAAGTAGAGACAGGCATTCCAGTGGATGATAATGAGGATATACAGCACTACCTTGCAGATCCGAAAGGCGTTTGGAAAGTTGGTCCGCGTTTCTGTCTTGTCAAAGAACTCTCTCATCCTCGGGATCCTGCAAAGGAGGAAAGTTTTGAGGGGTGTGTCTGAGAAGAATGGTGTTTGGGAGGGATGGTGTGTGTGTGTTCAGGAGGGATGGTATGAAGGTGTGTGTTCAGGAGGGATAGTGTGTGTGTGTGTGTGTGTGTGTGTGTGTGTGTGTGTGTGTGTGTGTGTGTGTGTGTGTGTGAGGGATGACAGAGATATGCATGACACATAGAACATAATGAAAAAAGTTTAAGAAAAAGAGACAATTCTCTCATCCTTTTATCTTGATTTCCCACTTTGTATCTCCTTCCTCTAACAGTCAAAACAAATAGCCTATCCTTCTATATCTTTGACTGTTTTCTATGTGGTCATCATGTCTCCCATGTTGTTCTGCTTCCAGCAGAACATTTAATTAGATTTAACTGAGGTTTAATTTCATTAGCCTTTCCTCATTACAAATACCAGTAATTCTCAACTCTGAGACTAAATCTCTGGGCTAATTAAAAAAAAAATGTTTAATGAGATATGAACTCATACTGGTGTGTATATTATAGTATTAGTCCGATGTATATTGCAGTCAAGTTCCTGAACGACTGAACAACAAATGAACAACAAATGATATCCGTAGATGATGCCTTTAGGAGATAGGTTTGTTCAGATCTCAAGTCCCAGGTCTTTATTCTTACAGTTTCCAAAAGTTTTCTTTATCAATTGGTACTTTGCATCCAGCTTTCTGTACCCAGCACCCACTTTATTACCGTCTATTTACACAATTTAACCATAAGCATTTGGTGGATAAATCTTTCAATTTGTATAAGTCATTATGAAGTTTCTGGTAGTTTTCCACTGTATATATTATCTTCAGAATTTTTGCATTAGCTAACATCAAGACTAAGGATTCTATTGCCTATGGAAAATTGGTTTCATAGATCAAGAAGAAGATAGGCCTTAACACTGACTAGTGTGGGACCCCCACCTGGTAACATCTCACCTCTCATTAGCCTCCCATAACTGTGACTGTCTTCAGATGCTTTAATGTTTCTTACACCATACTCTGGAATACCTTCTTTGACACTACTGTCTGTTTCTCAGAGTTGTGTACTAATTTTGTATTGAGTGTAGTATAGAAGACTATCTGACTGTCCAAAAATATACAATCTACCAGTCTTTGTACTCACCTAGTTGTGCTTGCGGGAGTTGAGCTCATTGGTTCCGCCTCTCGACTGTCAATCAACTGGTGTACAGGTTCCTGAGTCTATTGAGCTCTGTCATTCGAAACTGTGTATGGAGTCTGCCTCCACTACATCACTTCCTACTGCATTCCATCTGTTAACTACTCTGACACTGAAAAAATTCTTTCTAATATGTACTTTCTAATATGTAATACTAATTTTAGTATTATGCTTCCGCCTGTGTCCCCTTGCCAGCCACTTGGGCTGGACGGTAGAGCAACGGTCTCCCTTCATGCAGGTTGGCGTTCAATCCTCGACCTTCCAAGTGGTTGGAAACCATTCCTTCCCCCTGTCCCACCCCAAATCCTTATCCTGATCCCTTCCAAGTGCTTTGTAGTCATAATGACTTGGCGCTTTCCCCTGATAATTCCCTCTCTCTCTCTCTCTGTCCCCTTGTTCGTGTTCCACCCATGCTCAGTAGTTTGACTTTATACACCACTATACACCCACAAGGGTAGATGTGTATGTGCGTGTGTATTTATTATGTGTACCTGCAGAATCGAGCTATTAGATCTTGGACCTAGCCTTTCTAGCCAATCTAATTTTACTCTATTATACCTACCACGTATATTTCTCTCTGACACACGTGAACACAAACACATGCACATTCCCAGGAAGAAACCCGTAGCAGCTGTGTAACTCCCAGGTACCTATTTACTGCTTGGTGAACAGGTGCATCAGGAACTCGGCCCATGTGTTTCCGCCTCGGCTGGGAATCGAACCCAGGCCCTCAGGACTACAACCCCTGAACGCTGTCTACTCAGCCGCGAGGCTCCCCCTGCCCCACAATGTGTGTGTGTGTGTGTGTCTGTGTGTGTGTGTGTCTATTGTTCTTCCTGTCCATCACCAACCCTTCTCACCTGTCCGGCATCGCCCCAGCGCCTCCCTGCTCCCTTCCTTCCCTCCCTTACCTCAAGAGCCTGTTGATCCGGACGAGAACAGGACCAGGGACTAGTAGGCGGTGTGGGTCGTTCTTGTCGACGCTAGAACCCGTGGCAAAGTAGACCAGGTCGGTAGGAAAGATAGATACCAGGTCTAGCCGGAAGCCCAGCGACCTCACGTAGTTCTTTCGCAACTTCGACGGCTCTTTCACCATCAGACCCTGCTCCAAGTAACCTGTCGGAAAGGTGTGCGTGCATGTGTAAAAGGAACGATGATAACATGAGGGTATGTTGGGTTATTTGAGCCATCAATATATATATATAAGAGAGAGAATGTCTTGTATGTTCGAGGCTGAGGGACAGACACATTGGCCAGTCTTTCCAAACTTAGCAGGGTGATGAGTAATTGTATGGCGAGTGTCTTAGGTTGGTTGAGGTTGATCCTCCAGGCCCTTCTTTAAGGAAAATTGGCATCTATTGAGACAACCAACGAGTCTTAATAAGTCAAAAACGTGTGTTTGATTGTCAATAGTGTTTTCCAACTTTCTCGGCTGTTATCGACATTGAATCAATCATAGATTCAACGTTAATAACATAAATTCAACGTCGATAACGTAATTTCGACGTTGATAACGTAAATTCAACGTTGATTCAACATGGATAATGTTGATTCAACATTATTTGAGCATGCTTTCTTCACTGGGGAAAAGAGTGGAAGGTTTAAAGAACAGGAGAGAGAGAGAATGCAAGGGAGAGCCGAAGACTGGCAGAGCATGGGAGAAGGGTAGGGAAAATGGGGGGAAGAGAGAGAGAGAGAGAGAGAGAGAGAGAGAGAGAGAGAGAGAGAGAGAGAGAGAGAGAGAGAGAGAGAGAGAGAGAGAGAGAGAGAGAGAGAGAGAGAGAGAGAAAGAGAGAGAAAGAGAGAGAAAGAGAGAGAGAGAGAGAGAGAGAGAGAGAGAGAGAGAGAGAGAGAGAGAGAGAGAGAGAGAGAGAGAGAGAGAGAGAGAGAGAAAGAGAGAGAAAGAGAGAGAGAGAGAGAGAGAGAGAGAGAGAGAGAGAGAGAGAGAGAGAGAGAGAGAGAGAGAGAGAGAGAGAGAGAGATGGAGATGGTCAGAGACCCGACCACCGCCAATATCCCCGCCCCTCTCCTCTAGTGTTTAATAAATAAGCTTAACACACACGTACCTATATAACTGGTGTTCATGGGTAAACAACTGCACGTGTAAACAGGTAAAATGAGGACTATGATGAGGAACAAACAGAATAACACGTCTTTGTGGAGTGAATAAATTGAATGAATAAACTATAAATATAAACTATAATATGAATATAATATAAATAATAACTATAATATAAATATAATAATAACTATAATATAAATATAAACTATAAATAAACAACTATAAACAATGAATAAACAACTATAAACAATGAATAAACAACTATAAACAATGAATAAACTATAATGAGGATAGTTATGGGTCCCGGTAGTACAGACGGGTTCGTTCTCGACGTACAATAAAAAATTCCGGGTTTGAATCCCAGACGGGATAGAAATGGTTGAACATATTTTCTTTCACCTAATTGATCTGTTCACCTAGCAGTAACTAGTAAACTGGTCTTTATGGTAGGCATAAGGATAATAAAGAGATTATTGTGAAGGGTGTAGAGAAGTGAGCGAGAAACAGTAGAGACAGCGTGAACAGGCACACAATTTAGAGGCAAGCAGAGGCAGGCAGTTTTTGTCTCTGGATAAACATAGTCTAGACACACACACACACACACACACACACACACACACACACACACACACACACACACACACCTGTGCGCCTAAGTACAGGCACATCTAGGCACATCTGTGTGCCTAGATAAACACACAGATTGTCTAGAGACAAACACACACTATAAGAGGCACGTACCTTCGTGTGCCCTGATGACCATGTCGACGAGGTAGACGCCGTCGCAGAGGTAGTCGCAGGAGAGCCAGAGGGCCGGGCTGAGGTTGTGCAGCTCCCAGAACACCGCCCTCCCGATGATCATCACCCAGTTGTACAGCAGCGCCACCGTCACCACCAACAACCACTGTACGGGGGAAGTAATGCCACATGGAAGATCAGCTGCCACGAGGAATTTTGTTTGGAAGGGGGAAAACATGATTAGACTAAAAAGAAAAATGTCAAATGAGGTGTTAACCAGTATCAGAACTTTAGGAGATTTTGAATCTCCTGGGCAGGACAGAAATGGTTAGGCGCGTTTTTTCTTTCACTTAATGTCTTTGTTTACCTGACAGTAAATGGGTACCTGGAAGAGGCGAGTATTATGGGGTTGCATCCTGGGATGGGTCGGTAGTTTGACGCTTGATCTTGTGGGGACCTAAAGTGTATATAAATGGGCTAAATTTTAATATGTTTGACGCTAAATAACTCGTTTTGTTGAACCTTTCAATATCTTCAGAGGCAGGAGGAAGTGGGGTACAACAAGTTAGGGGCCGCATCCGATCCCACGATCGTCGTCGCCCCTAAATCAACAACAACTAGTTAGCTAAGTCTACGAAATGTATAACCAAAAAGGATGAGATGCAGTTAAGTCACCCAGTGGATGTTGCCTAGGACAGTAAGGAAGATGTGAGCAGGCGCTCTTTAAAAGCCTAACTTTTAGGCTTTTAAAAGCCATATAATTAAGTATGAATCGTTAGGGGCCTTTCTGCCATCCTCAAGCTAGGCCTTTTGCCTTGAGGATGGTAGAATGGACCTACCTGTTGTAAGATAAATTTTTTTGCCCCGAGGGGCGAGTTTATTGGGCAGCGCCACTCATCCTGTGAGTGGACACACCGCCATAGCAGCATGTACAACACTCCCCAATGGGAAGAAAACCCGCTGGGTTGTTCATCCTGTTAACTGTAAGATGATTGTCGATTGTTTGATGACAGTGGGGGGGTGGGGGGGCAGTGTTTGTTATGCAGTACTTCGCCTATGTCTAAGGGGTGGGGGGGGGGGAGGGTGCGTGCACATCTCTCCTCATATTTTGCCTGAATTTACCTGACAGCCACTAATAATTGTGGCTTCGACGAAGACAGGAAGCCGGCGGCTTCTCAAAGTATAAAGGGGGCAGGGAAGAATGTTTCATTATGGGAAGTGGGCATCTTCCACAATGGGAAGGGAGAAAGCACATCTTCCACAATGGGAAGGGAGGAAACACATCTTCCACAATGGGAAGGGAGGAAGCACATCTTCCACAATGGGAAGGGAGGAAGCACATCTTCCACAATGGGAAGGGAGGAAGCACATCTTCCACAATGGGAAGGGAGGAAGCACATATGTCAGGGGATGACGTGGGGAGTACACCTTCCGATACATTATCTAGACTGGTAACCGTAAAAGTCCCGAGCTGTTAGCGATCTTAAGAGAATTAAGATTAGTTACCAGGCGTGGCTCTGAATGGCCAGAAATCGCAAGGCAAGACTTGGCCTAAATCTAAGTATCAAAGACGCTAATAACCAGAACAGCGAGGGAAATAATTCGAGCATCATGAGAGCTCGGCTCATTATAAGTCCCCTAAAAGTTTTAAAGCAATGTATAAAATATTCATTTAATACAAAACTACGATTATAATAATGACAATAATAAAAAGTACAACAGGAGTTACTAAACCTACAACTTTTGTGTACTGTTTGCTCTCTTCCGTTCCCGCCCTCCCTCATGCGGTTCCCAGAGCCAGCTGTGGCATGGCCCTGCGCCTCACCTTGTAGTGGGCAGGCTTAGTAGTGTCTATGGCGAAGTAGCCCTTGAGGGCTCCGCAGCAGAAGGTATGTGTGGTGTCATCTGCCTCTCGCACCTGCCCCGCCATCGCCATTTTCTCCAAAAAACTATCCGGTCGCTCTTGTTCTTTCTCCTGGCTTCCCGTCGCCCACGCCCGCAGCAGCTGCTGGGTAGAAGGAAATATTAGTTTAATTTGGCATCTTATAGCCTAAATCTAAATATCACAGTAACAAGGCTATCGCGAATAACCGAAGTCAATTACGGCCTCACGATAGCCCGTGCTACATGGATGGACATTTCGTTCTGAGTAGCTAAATCTAAAAGAACAACAACAGCCCAAATCTGACTACTAGAAACTGGTTGTCTACTGAAAGAGTCATAGCTTCAGCACTGACTTTCTCAGTTAACACTACAATTCGTTGGATTAGATTTTATTCAACTTTCAGCCAACCACCAAGCATGGACTTGATGCTACTGAATGCCGCCACTCACCACGCAACCTGCATAATTTATAATGAAAAAAAATTACTTCAACACATAACATATATACACATTAACTACCAGTCTTATTTAGAATAAGCTACTGTAAAATATGAATCTAATAACTGGGCGCGTGAGTGTAGTCCCTTCTAGCAAGGTTACCCATGTAAAAAAAATTCTGTTGTTTTCTCTTTTCATTTGTCTCGTTTTCTTTGCCAGATCTGACACGGTGACTCGTATAATAATAATAATAATAATAATAATAATAATTTTTATTTAGGCAAAGGTACATACATAAAGAGATTTTACAGTTTGTTGGCTTTATAGATAGAGCTAGTACATACAATGCCTAAAGCCACTATTACGCAAAGCGTTTCGGGCAGGAAAAAACACTACTGACTAAAGCTTAAAACTAATGGGTAAAAAGAAAAAAATGCGTTGAGTACAAATAAAAATAGAGGTAAAAGAGGGGGGGAACATTGTTGAAAAAAAAAAAAAAAAAAAAAAAAAAAAAAAAAATAGTTTTGTGCTTACCGCACCAGACTGTATTTAAAAGACAAAACTGTATTTATAGTAGCAAATATGATGACAGGCTGATCCCTTCAGAAATGACTTACCAGTTTTCAAGCTAGTTTCAGAGAATCCTTAGAGAGAGAATCATTCAACTTCTCAAACTACACAATCTTACAAAATTAGCATAACGTGGTTAAGGAACAAATCAATCCTGTCTAACAAATAATCAGCTACTCAGAAATGAAGCTTCCAGTACCTTTATATAAGGTGTCACGGGGACTGCAAAGGAAGCAGTCCCCGTGACACAGTGGTAAGACACTCGCCCGGCGCTTTGGCTTGGGTTCGTATCCTGGGCGGGCAAGATTAACTGGGCGCCCATTCTTAACTGTAGCCTCTGTTCACCCAGCAGTGAATGGGTGCCTGGTTGTTAAACGATTTGGCGGGTCGTATTGCGGGGAAAATTGGGATTAAAGACCTGCCCGAAACGATATGCGTGCTAGTGGCTGTGCAAGAATGTAAAAACTCTTACATTCTTAAGAGTTCACTCTTAAGAACTCATACAAAAAATATCGAGGCCTTGCAAAGCGATCTAAGTAAATTCCAAAAAAGGGTCTGAATAGCGGAAAAATTCTTTTCAATATTGAAATATTCAAGACCTTGCATGTAGGAGATAACAATACAAATCATAAACATTATAGAAGATATGATCAACCAGTCACTTGAAGATGTTCAACAATAAGTAATAAGGAGCTATACAATAAGTAATAAGGAGCTATACGGTGAAATAAGCCAACCAGACCTTAAGGATAATCAAACGAACCTTTAATTAAGGACAAGAAAGTGATAATTGAATTGTATGAGTTTCTTGTGCAAACCCCCCCCCCCCAGACTACTGTATTAATTTAATTGCAATATTAAAATATTGGTTTCCGTGGCACAGTGGTAATACACTCGCCCCACGCTTCGCGAGCGATTTGGCCTGGGTTTGTATCCTGACCAGGGAGGATTGACTAGGTGCCAGTCCTTAACTGTATGCCTCTGTTCACCCAGCAGTAAATGGGTAACTAGTTGTTAAGCGAACAAATCCACAAGAGCCGTGATGAGGATTCAAACCTACGTCCAGGACGATTTAGGTTCGAACCCTCATCACATATCTTATACATACATCTTTTACATCTACATTTTACATATTGAACATATTTACGTATTTTACATATTTACATATTTACATTTATATATATATTTACATTTATATATATATTTACATTTATATTTACATGTTGAATCTACATAAATGTACATTTTGATGTACATTTTACATTTTTTACATCTTTACATCTTTTACATCTACATACATACATCTTTTGTGGATCTGTTCATTTGATGTATCACGCTATTGTGAGTTCTGTGTGTAGTTGTTAAACGACTTGGCGAGTCGTATTCCAATGAAAATTAAGATGAAGGACCAGACCAAAACTCAATGCGTGCTGGTGGTTTTACAAGAATGCAAGAACAATTGTATATAAAAATACAATAACAAAATAAAATTGGGAGAGGAGGGAGCATGGGGGAGCAAACACCCGAGTATGGAGACCTCTCCTTCAAAAGGACATATTTGTTTGTTAGGAAGTTTAACACAAATCAACATGACTCATCCCAAAACTAAGTCAACCCTTAAATTAGGGTTTAACAACAGCTTCAAATTCCACAAATTCAACAGCGCCTCAGGACTAACAAGACTGCGAACCAGACTCTACAAGGCTGTTGTCATGGAGACTTTTTAACTATTTATTTATTTATTTATATACAAGAAGGTACATTGGGGATTAACAGAGAACACAGAAACTAAGTTGAATTTACATTCTTGTAAAGCCACTAGCACGCATAGCGTTTCGAGCAAGTCCTTAAACTAACAGATAATTTTTAGATAATTAACAGTAAAATCGACAAAAGATGTTTACAGGTACTTTACAGGTTTACTTTAGAGGTACAGATAATTTTAAGTAGAATAATAGAACTATAGAACTATAGAACAAAATACTATAGAACAAAGGAGGAAGATGTTAATCCTGGCCACATATTTTATAATGTAACACATGCGTAGACCAACAGCTTCAAATTCAACAAGCCACAATGTAGGACAGTATCTTGAGGTTATCTTGAGATGATTTCGGGGCTTTTAGTGTCCCCGCGGCCCGGTCCTCGACCAGGCCTCCACCCCCAGGAAGCAGCCCGTGACAGCTGACTAACACCCAGGTACCTATTTACAGCTAGGTAACAGGGGCATAGGGTGAAAGAAACTCTGCCCATTGTTTCTCGTCGGCGCCTGGGATCGAACCCAGGACCACAGGATCACAGTAAACAAGAGACCGCTACCCCGCCATCCCACATGGCAATAAACCAATGGAACCCCCTACCCGCTGATAGTGTAAATGCCCAAACAATACCTCAGTTAAAAATTCATCTGGAAAATCCCTCACGAAAAGGAAGACCTTTGAAAAGCTGCCGGCTTTCTGTCCCCGTCGAGGCCACTAGAGATGGTATAGCCCCTCCCAGGTAAATTCCGTTAGCATGACTATCTCCTCCTGGATGAGGTCTGGTAATTAAAACAGACCTTGAGCGAGGAGAGGCTGGTCTCTGGAGCCAGATTCACGAAAGCACTTACGCAAATACTTACGAACGTGTACATCTTTCCTCAATATTTGACGGCTTTGGTTACATTTATTAAACAGTTTACAAGCATGAAAACTTCCCATTCAACTGTTGTTATTGTTATAAACAGCCTCCTGGTGCTTCGGAGCTCATTAACTGTTTAATAATTGAAAACAAAGCCGCCAAAGATTGAGAAAAGATGTACACGTCCGTAAGTGCTGGCGTAACTGCTTCGTGAATCTGGCTCCCTGGGGTGCTCCCAATACCCCGTCCTCAACCCCAGGCGGAATGGAATAAACGGAGGGAATCGATAGACAAAATGATTATCGATCATGGATGTATGAGAAGGAGGGGTGGGGGCTGGGGGGCTGGGGGGGGGGACAATCTGGGTACGCTATTGCTCATTCTGTGCGGACGTGCGGACACACACGCACCTCCCCCCCCTCCTCCCACAAATGTACTATCTGGGAGGAGAAATTCTTCAAGAGTCAAATAGAGAGAAAGATCTGGGGGTTGATATCACACCGAACCTGTCCCCAGAGACCCACATCAAAAGGATATCTCCAGCGGCATATGGCCGCTGAAGAACATATGGCCGCTGAAGAACATAAGGCCGCTTATGAAGATCATAAGGCCGCTGAAGAACAAACGACTGGCCAACATAAGAAAACTGCCTTTAGAAACTTGTGTAAGGAATCGTTCACAATCTCGTATACCACTTATGTAAGACCAATCCTAGCGTATGCAGCTCCAGCCTGGAGTCCATACCTAGTTAAACACAAGACAAAGTTAGAGAACATTTCAGAGATATGCCACTAGACTCGTCCCGGAATTGAGAGGTATGAGCTACGAGGAAAGGCTAAAGGAGTTGAACTTCACGTCCCTGGAAAACAGAAGAGTAAGGGGAGACATGATAACCCCCTACAACATTCTCAGGGAAATTGACAGGGTGGACAAAGACAAACTCTTTAGCACGGGTGGAACCCGAACAAGGTGACACAGGTAGAAACTTAGTACCCAAATGAGCCACAGAGACATTACAAAAAATTGGTTTTCAGTGTCAAAGTTGTTAACAGATAGTTGTTAACAGCCTCCACCACATCACTAGGAAGTGATGTGGCGGAGGCTGACTGTCTTCACGGTGGCAGACATGATTCCATGAATTCTAAACGGGCAAAATTGGGTCCCCATCCCCCCTAAAGAGGGGAGAGGGGAGTGGGGGGGGGGGGGGAAGAAGGCAGCTGCCTTCAGTAGGTCTAAGTTCCTTCTGTTTTATCTTAATATTGTCTCGGATTATTTACATTTTTTAGCTTATTTCCAAGACTATTTGCTATACTAAAAAAAAAAAACCACTTTACACCATATGATTGGCACAAGAGGCACACACCGGCCACATTAACCACTAGAGCACACTAGAGCACACTAGAGCACACTAGGTGAGTTAGAAGCGATCAGTATCACTGTTGTTGGCGTCCTGTGGTGCTGCCAGTCTCCAAGTTTCCTCCGTTGTGGCGCTATGTTGTACTCCTATTTCATTGACTAATTAGCCCAATAAGACACAGGTGTGTGTGTGTGTGTGTGTGTGTGTGTGTGTGTGTGTGTGTGTGTGTGTGTGTGTGTGTGTACTCATCTATTTGTGCTTGCGGGGGTTGAGCTTTGTCTCTTTGGTTGTATGTGTGTTTATATGTGTATGTATATGTGTTTATATGTGTTATATATGTATATGTGTTTATATGTGTTCTATGTGTATGTATCTTTGGTTGTGTGTGTGTGAGAGAGAGAGAGAGAGAGAGAGAGAGAGAGAGAGAGAGAGAGAGAGAGAGAGAGAGAGAGAGAGAGAGAGAGAGAGAGAGAGAGAGAGAGAGATACAGACAGACAGACAGACAGAGAGAGAGAGATACAGACAGACAGACAGACGGAGACAGACAGAATAACTACACTGACGTATTAGCCAACGTTCTGACAACCTTCGTCAAATTACTCGTTTGAGAGAACGGAAGCCCAGCATTGAGCCTCACACGGAAGCTCAGCATGGAAGTTCCTGCTGAGAAAGCTCTTCAAGAAAACCTATAAGAAGGTTCAAAGTTATAAAACAAGACTTGTCCTCTGAACTATGAAGACAGGCTGAGGGAACTAGACCTTGACCTGCAAGAGTAACGAAGGCAACATGCTAACGACATTCGGTTTCAGATACAAAGAGAATTAACGAAAAACAAAAGTTTTTGTTTTTCGTTAATTTAAGCGGAAGAATTAATCGAGGGGACATAAATAGTAATTAGATTTTAAAAATATGGTTAAAACTAACAAGATTTTAAACGTAAATGTGAAAGGAGTTATTGCATTTAATATCTTATGGTTCGAAAGACAGGACTGAAGAGTTGATGCCAAACTCTCTTAGCAGAACCGGACGACCTGTGGGGTAGTAGCTATCGGCCCTAGATAATCCCAACAGATTAGTCGTGGGTTCGATACCCCAAGCAAAGCGAGACGTTTTTACCACGTATTGCCTCCCCGTCTTTGACCATCTTTCTTACCAATCGTATTCAATCACGTTCTTCACTACGTTCCCATAAGCACATAACCATTAACACATTAACAAGTGAGAAGGTGGTGGAGGCCAAAACCGTCAGTAATTTCAAAGCATTATATGACAAAGAGTGCTGGGGAGACGGGACACCACGAGCGTAGCTCTCATCCTGTAACTACACTTAGGCAATTACACTTAGGTAATTACGTACCCTCAGCACGTAACCATCAACACGTACCATCAGTACATCGCCCAGCACGTACACCAAGCCCACCCCAACACTGTGTTCTCCTTCAACATGTACTCACATCGCTTCCCACCATCACCTGCATTCACAACGTATAACCTCAAACCCCACCAGGGCATCCCATCAGCAGGAGACACAGGCGCATCCCATCAGTGCACTCCTCAGCAAGCACACTCTTCGCGTCCCCATCCGTGTGTTCCTTCAGTCGTGTGTAGGCACGTCCCTTCGCCAGCCCCATCACCAGGCTATGTGCCAGGCAGCAGCAGCGGGAGGCACCCAGCAGTCCATCGTCCGGCACAAGAAAGCCATGGACCCGAGGTGAGTACCGCCTCTCAACTAAAAACTTTTTTGTATTACTTCTTGCTTCCTTCTCCAGAAGAGTCAGTCAACACAGTAGATTTTGGAGATTATGGTTTGACATTTTATTTAACAAAAGGGCAACAGTAGAAGTCGAGTTTTACTACGTTCAGGTTGTTGTGTAGGTATTTGGGAGGCATGGAACAATTTCTCCTTTATTGAAACTTTACCTGGTACGAATCTTGGTCTGACGTTATTCCACATGAACTTAACCCATCTGATCAGGGTCCACCTGAACTCATATGACCAGGACCCACTAGCTCACTTCGACCCACCTGACCAGGGCCCACCTAGACCCCCCTGAAGCAGGACCCACCTGGACCCACCTGAAGCAGGACCCACCTAGACCCACCTGAAGCAGAGAAACGAGCCTAGCGAGCGCGGCTTGCTTGCGACTGCTGTGTTCCTCGTCTCGATGGTCCAGACGCAGGATCTCCGAGCAGGTGTCGTCAGCGAAGGAGTGTCGGAGGCTTCCGGGGGAGAGGAAGCCGTTCTCGCCGCTCTGCCGGAGGACATACCCTGCGTTAGTCCGGGAAAAAAGTGGAGGTTTGAGAGGGGAGGGGGCGGGGATGCTGCCCGAATCTTAAGGAACAGGTTCCAAGGGGAGGAGAGTGAGGGAGCCCTTAGGATGTCAGTGCCTGGAGATGCGGTAGGAGATTATCATGAGGAACGCATTGATAGGTTGTGTGTGCGAGGGAGCGTCCTGGCCGGTACT
Organism: Procambarus clarkii; assembly: GCF_040958095.1. NCBI lineage: Eukaryota > Metazoa > Arthropoda > Malacostraca > Decapoda > Cambaridae > Procambarus > Procambarus clarkii. The sequence goes on along the minus strand of NC_091243.1, from coordinate 8,162,960 downwards.
GAGGGGTAAAGAGACGGCCGACAACCAGGCCACATGAGGAATATTAATGTCCTAGTTTGGGGAGGTTAGGAAGGAGATTTGTGCTAGTGATGAGGAGCTGTTGAGGTGAGCAAAATTAAGGTAAAAGATAATTAAGTAAATTCATAACTCAGTACACTAATGTAACAATTGATCAGCATGTCAACTGCTAGCAATAACCTGAAAGTTTTTTTTTTTTTTTTTTTTTTTTTTTTATAAAAGAAATATACAAAGTATAGCACAAGATACAAGACATGAACAGAAGAACAAGAACATAACAAAACATAAGTAGAAACACAGGCATAAAAGAACATTGCAGTACAAGACCCTAGAAACTCCAGGGACAAAAGACCGAATACAAAATTAAACATAATAATGGACATACAACAAACGGACGCATACGGACATGGAAAGACACAACAACCATACACAGAATACACCAGACACGCATACATATACAAAATTAGATGTTCATAAAAGAAATACACAATACACAAACCAGACAATAGAAAACAAATCATACAAACATACAGGACAAACATAGCAAAGTGCGAAAGCACGGATGCAAACGAAACATACACAACAAAAACCAAGAAAGAAAACACACAAAATAAGGCACAATAAGAAAACCCCGAAACGGGCACTGGATGGTTACACACCCACACACACCAACAAACAGAATGTTACAAATAAATATCACGACATAAATAACATAAAACACAACACAAACACACACACATCAAGTGCATAGCACAAAACAGACAAGAAAACAAGCCACGCAGGGGCAAGAACAATACCCACACCACCCACACGCACAGACAAGGTCACCCACCTGTGCACGCAGGCACCGGGGAAACATTACGCACAATACAGACAGAAACCAAACACACCAATAAACCAATCACTCATACTTCTCCGGGTACTCCCGAGCAGGAAACCGCAAACAATAAGCCTCCCAAACAAGTTGGAGACCGTCAGAAATCGGACACCCAGGAGTCGCAGTAGGCCGAGGCATCGAATTCGGCACTCCCGAGACAAAACACTGCGCACTCGGAACCCAGATGGTAGAAGGGCACCAGGGAACAGGACGCACTGAGTCAGTACACTGAAAAGTCACAGTTGTCGTAGATCCGTCGAGCACCTCTCCGGTCGAGAGGAAAAAAGGGACAGGTTTCCCCCGAGGACGCTGGGCACACGGGCGCACACTGGGAAGCACATCTGACTGCACTGCAGGCCGCACACCGGCCCGCCCACTAGGGCGTGCACACCGTTGGGTGTCAGGAACCGCACCGAGACCCGCGGAGGGTGTCTCCGCAAGGGCCCTAGAGCCCCCACCAACTGGAACAGGAGCAGAGGCCCCCCGCTTCACATCCTTCGTCAACACCACCACAAGGTCGCTCTTACCAGGGGCAACAGCCCACTGAGGGGAGCCACCAGCAGGAGACACAGCATCCAACTCAGAAGGCAACACAGCGTCGGCCACATCATCATCCTCCATTTCATCCCGCTCCTCTGCCCACGACCGGCGAGGTGACGCACCCCGAGCCGAGCGACGGCGCTTAAACAGAGGCTGCTGATCGTCGGAGCTGTCACCCCCAACAAGCGGTGTCCCAGAAGAACCATCGACAGGAACGGAGACCGGAGTCGGAGAAGGAAGAGACAACAGGCGGAAGGGAAGACGTCAGCACACGTGAGGTATCCAGGGATGGCGACGGAACCTGCTGAATAGAAGAGGTACTCGTCAACGAGGAAACTCCCAGAGTCGACGAGGCAGAAGACGTGGGCGGAGACACACATACCACCGCACCATCAGCCCCGGGAAGCACACTGCCTCCAGCAGGAGACTCGGGCACCACCCCTACAGCATCCCCCGAGGTCACCGGATGCGGATGCACTTCCACAGGCATCGAACGATGAAGGTCCGAAACAGGCGCCCTTAGGTCCCCCGAGCTCACCGGCGGGGCAGACACATCCGGTCCAGACGTATTGACATCCGGAACCGCCGCAGGATCCACACCAGGCACGAGCACAGAGCGAGAATCCGCCGGGGAGTCCACACGTACAGATAAGCGAGGAAAATCATCCTCTAGGAAAACTGCAGGGGCATCTGTATGAGGAGCGTCACAACCGGCCGCGACGTGGCCCTCAGCACCACACCGGAAACACGTCCGGGTCTGCCCCTGATAGAAGGTCCTCAGAGACAGCCCACGATAGGAGACCCTGGACGGTATAGGGCTAGTGAGCCGCATGACAAGCGTGCGTGAACCCAGTCGGACCCCCTTCAGTCGGCCCGCACTCAAAGTGTTGAACCGGTGCTTCACCACCGACCCAAACCGCGTAAACAAGGCCATGAGGGCCGCCTCGGGGAAGGTCACCGGCACGCCGTGAATACTCACAAACGTCAAGGCCCCCCAGGGATCCGAGATCTCCACAGACACAGCCGAATCCGGAAGAGGAAGCGTGCGGCCATTCCAGCGGGCCACAAACTCCCGGTATACAGTTGACTTGGCGAACGACACCGCAACACGGGCGGGCGACAACTTCTCTAGGCCCAGGAGCTCGGGGACGTCAACACGGAGGACGTCGAGGAGGGCAACTTCTACAACGGGCCAACCCACATCAGCAGAAAAATCCAGCCGCACTGTGTCTAGTCTTCTAATACGGCCAGTACCAGCCCCGTCCATACTGGCAGGTGGGGCCCCGACCAGCGGGAGCTCCACACCCCCCCACAGCAACCGCCACTCAGCAACGGCAAACGACCACTGACAGCCAGAGCTCGACGTCTGCACCCTCTGGTGGCGCAGCCAGGACTCTTTTCTAACCTGAAAGTTGACAACTGACAGCAGTAACAAGGCAATTAAGCACCATGGCACCTTATAACAATTACCTGAAAACATAGAGGCAATACAAAATATAGTTTCATTATTTCCGAAAGCCTTCCTCTACTGCTCCAATCATCGCCAACAACAACTACGACGACCTCACATCTTTAAGGCCTAAAAAAATACCTTCGAATTTACATGGTGCTAACCTGTGATTCCGAACCTGGTCACCCGCGGACGCCAGACCCCGCCACTGTCGCACCAGCCAACACAACATGTTAAGACACTGGAGTTAAACGCTTCCATTGACTGCGGGATGATTGCAGTTTTTGTATAGTAGAGATTGCCTTTATTAGGTATACACTGTAGCTTGAGAGGATGCCCAGGACACCTCAGTGTATTAGAAATAGTGTTCCACCTTACACTGTGGCTAGGGAAGTTAGCCAGGAAAGTCCAGTGTACAACGGTTAGCACAAACTAAGAGTAGAAACGCACACACACAAATATGAAACTAGAAGAAGAACCAATGAGACCAGAGAAAACAATGCAGGCTGAGAGGAAGGCAACTCACAGCCTCCGAGAAAAGATCATTGCCAGGGTTAAACATGTGACAGTCACGCTAGTATAGGCGAAGATGTCTAGATAGCTGTTTATATCCCCACACACACAGTCAGGACAATAGTGCCTTGCGCCTGAGTGAACCTCTCGAAGCATATAAGGAAACTTGAAAATATTCTGTAGTATGCCAGAAAAGCGGTTCCAGCAAAACGAGAGTTGAAAACAGAGAACAAATTTTAGCAACGTTTACAGAGAGAGAAAGAGGGAGAGATATGGTCACTATGTAAAAGATACAAAAAAGTAATAGATTAAAATGATAAGGATACTTTCAATTTCACGATATACCAGTGCTAGGATTCTATGCTAAATCAGTGAGAGGATACTACCTATGCTAGACCAGTGCTAGGATACTGCCTATGTCTGACTAGTGCTAGGATCCTACCCATGTTAGACCAGTGCTACGACACCATACGAAAGTTAGACCAGTGCTAGGCACCCCCCCCCTCCATCAAGCTTCAGGAGAGTTAAAGTACAAGACAATTGGTACAAGGTTAGGGGGCGGGACATGAAGACACTGATTGTTAAGTACGACAATAACGACCACTTCCCCTCCTTACCCCCCCCCCCCCCACTTACACACTTACACACACACGAACGAGCGCGCATGAACAGCTTAGGAGAGAGAACATTGTTGTGGAAGTGTCAGGCAGTTTAAGTGTGCGAAAAGTGCGCAGGCGCCAGCAAGCTTCAGTATGAGCGAAGTGTGAAGGGTGGGCGGTACGGCTGTCATTAGCGGGAGTGAGTGTAGTGAAGTGTGATAAGCGTCACTCTCTGTGACTCTTCACAGACAGAGAGTCTGTGAAGAGTCTCTATGTCTTCACAGTCTCTATGTATGTCTGTGTTTCTGCCTGTCTCTCTTCTTCCCCTTCCGTCACAGGAGCAGGTACGGGGGGATCTTATACGCCAATATATTTCCACAGACAGGAGCCGTCAGCTACCTCTACCCATTATAAGCCCTATAGCACTAATACTGCCTCCCTGGAACACGATCCGTAAATCGATTTAAATCCAGGTCACCAATTACTTCTGGGCGTACAGGGCCGGATGTTGCGTAGGAGCCGTCGACACAGTTTAATAACTACACCCCTCATCACACTCTCTCACCACACTTTAGCCAAGCACTCTCACCACCCTCATCTCACCGTCACCATCACAACGCCTGCGAGGCAGTTCGGCTGGACCCTGGCCACCATTATAGGCAGCCTTCTCTCTAACTTGGTACCGTAAGATCGGCAGAATACAAAATTATTCTTCAGAAGGCTAATTAACCCACACCCACCCATGTAGAAGGATAGGGAAGACATAGCCTAAGCTACTCTATCTCTTTGAGATGTATTTTAGTGTTTCAACAAACGTATTTGAACTTGAACTCACCCTTGTACTTGTTCAAGCTCTGGGAGAAAGTTCCAACTAAAATTTAATTGAACTGACGTAAGAGAGAGAGAGAGAGAGAGAGAGAGAGAGAGAGAGAGAGAGAGAGAGAGAGAGAGAGAGAGAGAGAGAGAGAGAGAGAGAGAGAGAGAGAGAGAGAGAGAGAGAGAGTATGAGACAGGCATCATGTATCATCTTCCGCTTTTCCTTCCTCTCCTTGTTTAAAACTAAGAATAATGTTGTCTGTAGACCAAGAGGGAGATGAATGAGACCCTTACAGGAAAAAAAAAGGTATGAAATAACTTATTATCTAGTCCTTTAAAAAGCCCCCTACGTCGAGGTCTCATCGCTTGCTGAAGTATGCAGAGAGAAACACTATAGTTCCATTTCCATCCGGATCTCGAACACCTGAATCGACTCTTGTCAGTTCTGAGATTAACCTCGTGTGACACTGCGGAGGCTCGCTCGGAGTAATGGAGTGTCGAAAGTCGGATCTGAACCGATTCTAATACCGAACGGAATAGGATTTAACTACTTTTTGCCCGGCATTTTGACGTGGGATCATCGTTGGGGCGACTGCTATCGACCCCCGAAGACAATACCGTTGATGTAGATGGTTGGGGGGACCCGGCGCTCGCGTGATCATCGCGCATCGACCCGGATATGACAGGCAAAGAGGAAGGAGGGGATGATGGAAGTAATGGAGGGAGGGAGGGAGGGAGGGAGGGAGGGGGTAGGAAATAAGGATGGGAGGGGTGGAAGGAGGGGGAAGGCAGAAGAGACGGAAGGAAGAAGAGACGGAAGAAAGAAGAGAGGGAGTAATGAAAGAAGGGTGATGGAACACGTGGGCTGTTCCAGGATTTCTATCAGCCTCTCCAGTGTACACCTGTTGTGTATACAGGTGGTTTTGTGTCTGTCTGTCTCTCAGTCCGTCTTCCTGCCAGACTTTCTGTCTGGGGACGGGCCACGAGGCCTCTTGGTTGGGATTGGTCGACGCCCATCATCATCATCCTAGTCACTATCGTCATCAACCTCATCAGTAACCCTCCAGAGGTTGACAGGCCTTAATCCCAACACCAAACCATCGTTGTTTAAAAAATATATATTACCCAACTGGAAATAATTATGTAATATTTGTATATATAATAATACAGTAGGCCTAGTTGGCACTTGGAAACAGTGCTGATAGGCCTGTTTGGTGTATGGAAGCAGTGTTGTATTCTCTCTCTCTCTCTCTCTCTCTCTCTCTCCGAATATCTCCAATCGGCAGAGCGTCACGCATGATCACCTGTTGAATGCTCCACTTTGCCTCCTGCAGAAGGCGCGCTCAGACGCCTGGTACTATGCCGACACTTTGCCATCGCAAGCTAAAGTGTTCACGCTGCAATGATCACACACTAGTAACTCAGGGGTAAAACATTCACGCTAACAGCGAATGTTCTATTGCGCACAAGCTCGTATCGTCCGCGCCAGATTATGTATCAACATTCGCATGCTGAAATGCGTGTTGAATGTGATGTGAGGTGCCGGCTGTGAGCTATGGGAGAGAGGGTGCCAGCTCGTGGCCCTTGGGGTGCCAGCTGGTGGCCCTTGGGGTGCCAGCTGGTGGCCCTTGGGGTGCCAGCTCGTGGCCCTTGGGGTGCCATCTGTGAGCTATGGGTCAGGGGGGGGGGCTCTCCAGGTTACCGATACGCCAATATAAACACGACACTCAACACTCGAACTGCCATTAGCTTGATGACCCGTAACCAGTGCCACCAGTGCCACTTGGCTTGCCACCACCAGCCACTTTCTCCTACCAGCCACTTTGTGCTGAGATTGAGTGGTGCAGCTGCTGACGAGGCAGAGGAGTGTGCTGAAGATGCACGCTTGTCTGTGCTGGTCTCAGCAGGGATGAGGTCCGATAAAGGCCTTTCGTGCTCTCTGTCTGTTGATGCGAGTATGTCTGTGTCCTAACTTTCCTCACTATCCATCTACACACATGCTAACTCTCCTCACTATGCATCTACACACATGCTAACTCTCCTCACTATCCATCTACACACATGCTAACTCTCCTCACTATCCATCTGGCTAGGGTAACAATGTTTGTCAAACCTGGTTTAGTTGATTATCAATTAGTCATACAAACTGGCGTTCAAACCAGAGGGCTGCCGGCACCAAATTAATGAGTTGAAAACTGTCGTAATTAGTCATATTACGTTAAGTATTGCTCGAGGGGTGGCAAATATCTGAACACACACACACACACACACACACACGCACACACACACACACACGCACACACACGCACACACACACACTCTCACACACTCACTCACACACACACACACACACACTCACACACTCACACACACACACACACACACACACACACACACACACACACACACACACACACACACACACACACACACACACTCACACACACACACACACACACACACACACACACACACACACACACACACACACTATTTAACACAAGGGGCACACGCACTAGGGGACACAGGTGGAAACTGAGTGCCCAAATGAGCCACAGAGATATTAGAAAGAACTTTTTTAGTGTGAGAGTGGTTGACAAATGGAATGCATTAGGAAGCAATGTGGTGGAGGCTGACTCCATACACAGTTTCAAGTGTAGACATGATAGAGCCCAATAGGCTCAGGAACCTGTACACCTGTTGATTGACGGTTGAGAGGCGGGACCAAAGAGCCAGAGCTCAACCCCCGCAAGCACAACTAGGTGAGTACAACTAGGTGAGTACACACACACACACTCACACACACACTCACACACACACTCCTTTAATGATTCCACGTTGTCGGGGACAGAATGCTTATTAGGCCCACTGAGTGACCTTGCCCAGGATGCAAGCCACAACAGTTGTCTAGCTCCCGGGCCCCCATCTACTCCTAGATATCCCTGAGACATCGGGTGTAAAGAAGCGTCCCCCCCTTAAGGTCTCGCCCCGCACAGGAACCGAACCCGGGTCCAGTCGATTATGGGCCGACGAGACTGTTACTATTCACCTGTTGGTTCTTATTCACTGTTTGGTATCACATCCTGTTTGCTGTTCTTCAGCAAACTACCTAAGATGACAACAGGGAACGTCTAAGGCATCCACACCTTCCTTGTCCCCCGTTCTGGTCACTGATTGGCAGTTACTCATTGTGACGTCAGATCCCCACAATGGTTTCTTATTGGTCGATAGTCATCGTGACGTCACATCACCGCTGGTCATCGCTTGGCCGTTATTAAGACGCAAGTTCACCGAGATGGTCGCCGATTGGCCGCTAATCATTGTGACGTCACATGATTGCTTCTAGGACGTATTCATGCGGCTCGTGATTGGTGGGAAACAATCAATGTAAATATTGCCATAACAACGTGCAATTTGATACTACGTAACAAGCAATTTATGCCGGAAATTGTTCATAGTGAAATACAAGTGAGGTATTAGGCTCCAGGGATACAGTACTACAGCTATACATCAATACAGTACTGTAGTTATACGGTGCTACAGCAAATCAGTGCTACACAAAAATGCATTCACAGAAATATACTAATACAATAATACAACAATACGATAATACAGTCAGAAGGAAACAAGGGGAGTCTCTAAGGAGTATAGTCTGTGTTTATTTAATACATCGTTATGTCAGATGGGGCGCCTGATAGCTGGGTGGACAGCGCTTCGCATTCGTAGTCCTGAGGTTCTGGGTTCGATCCCCGGTGGAGGCGGAGACAAATGGGCAAAATGTTTCTTGATGATGCCCCTGTTACCTAGCAGTAAATAGGTACCTGCTTCCTGGGGATGTGTAACAGAGAGGCGGCCTGGTCGAGGACCGGGCCGCGGGGACGGTAAGCCCCGAAATCATCTCAAGATAACTCAAGATGTATGGAGGGAGAGTGAGGGAGAATGAGGGAGAATGAGGGAGAGTTAGGCAGACTGAGGAAGAGTGAGGAAGAGTGAGGAAGAGTGAGGGAGAGTGAGGGAGAATGAGGGAGAATGAGGGAGAGTTAGGCAGACTGAGGAAGAGTGAGGAAGAGTGAGGGAGAGTGAGGGAGAGTGAGGAAGAGTCAGGGAGAGTGAGGAAGAGTGAGGGAGAATGAGGGAAAGTGAGTCAGTCTGAGTGAGAGCAAGACAGAGTGACAATGAGACAGATCATCATATTGAATAAGACTGAAAGCGATTGATCAATAATTACCGCACGAGGGGTTCGATATTTAGTAGGAATGATGTAATTTCCCTAAAGGACAATGTTTCGCTAATGTACACAATAGCATCCTCAGAGGCAAAAGGGAACAAAATCATGAACCTTTCAAAGAGAAGTTTCATCGCCTGCGTTGTCAACATCTCAGGCTGGGAGCGTGGGACAGGGGACAGGCTGGGAGCGTGGGACAGGGTGCAGGCTGGGAGCGTGGGACAGGGGACAGGCTGGGAGCGTGGGACAGGGGACAGGCTGGGAGCGTGGGACAGGGTGCAGGCTGGGAGCGTGGGACAGGGGACAGGCTGGGAGCGTGGGACAGGGGACAGGCTGGGAGCGTGGGACAGGGGACAGGCTGGGAGCGTGGGACAGGGGACAGGCTGGGAGCGTGGGACAGGGTGCAGGCTGGGAGCGTGGGACAGGGTGCAGGCTGGGAGCGTGGGACAGGGGGCAGGCTGGGAGCGTGGGATAGACAGGGAAGGCACTGTTTTAAGAGTCCGGCATAGCAGAGATCCAGTTAATTGTATATTTTTTATCCAGCCTCCAGTTTTTCCCCTCTGGATCACGAGCTGCCGTAGGGAAGAGCTCTGAAAGACGCTCCCCCTGAACGTGCTCCCCTTGAACGCCCTCCCCCTGAACGCGCTCACCCTGAACAGCAGCAATTATAACTCAAGGCGCTCAGTCAGCAACAGCTTCACTCAGAGTCTGTTATTTTCAGGAATAACACTCCATTGTTTACACTCCACGACTGACTCGCATCTGGAACATGTTCTCTCAGAACGTAAATATTATGGAGGTGAAACAAACCGACTATTCACAGACTTTGTACCGTGAGCCGCGTCTAACAGCCTGGTTGATCAGTCCAGCAACCAGGAGGCCTGGTCGACGACCGGGGCCGTGGGGACGCTAAGTCCCGGAAGCACCTCAAGGTAACCTCAAGGTAAGGTGGTAAATCAAGAATTAAGTATATATATACACCTATTTGCATAAAACTACTTGGGTAATCCAATTGCCAGGGGCCAGCCTTCTGAATGAGCTGATGTATGATATACACTATAGTGTTGTATGCATTTATGAATATGAATACAACACTATTCATAAATGAAGGTCACCTCACTGCTGACCTTCTTCATATGCAGGCGATGAGTCACAATAACGTGGCTGAAGTATGTTGATCAGACCACACACTAGAAGGTGAAGGGACGACGACGTTTCGGTCCGTCCTGGACTCATTCTCAAATCGACTTGAGAATGGTCCAGGACGGACCGAAACGTCATCGTCCTTTCATCTTCTAGTGTGTGGTCTGGTCAATAACCTTCTCCATCTATTGTCTTAGGTTAAGGTACAGAGTGACATTTAAATTATCAAAGTGAAACCCAATCATGAAGTAGAAATTAATACGTGTATTCACCTAGTTGTATTCACCTAGTTGTGCTTGCGGGGGTTGAGCTCTACTCTTTCGGCCCTCCTCTCAACTGTCAATCAATCAACTGTTACTAACTACTAGCTATTTTTTTTAACCCTTCCCCCCAGAAAGCAACCCGTAACAGCTGTCTAACTCCCAGGTACCTATTTACTGTTAGGTTACAGGGGCATCAGGGCGAAAGAAACTTTGCCCATTTTATTTTCTCGACTTCCCCGGGATTCGAACCCGGGCCACAGGATTACGTATCCAGCGGGCTGTCCACTCAGCCACCAGTGTGTGTGTGTGTGTGTGTGTGTGTGTGTGTGTGTGTGTGTGTGTGTGTGTGTGTGTGTGTGTGTGTGTGTGTGTGTGTGTACGACATGGAGCCGGCAGGGAGAAGCGACATGGACGAAAAGTCTTTCAATGGAACGTAAACTGAACTAAAAGTAGATAATTTAGACATTTGATTATGCCAACAGTTCAAGGAACACATTAATCGACTGTTCCAGTTACTGGAACATCGTTCAGAGTCCACAGGAGGCGGAGATATCGAACGATATGGACAGAGGTGACCTAATTAGCGACTAGTGGAAGTTAACTCTCATGAGTCTGGAGGAGGTCCCTCACACTGGCCCCGGCTTGTATTGGGAGCCCCGGCTTGTATTGGGGGCCCCGGCTTGTATTGGGGGCCCCGGCTTGTATTGGGAGCCCCGGCTTGTATTGGGAGCCCCGGCTTGTATTGGGGGCCCCGGCTTGTATTGGGGGCCCCGGCTTGTATTGGGGGCCCCGGCTTGTATTGGGAGCCCCGGCTTGTATTGGGAGCCCCGGCTTGTATTGGGGGCCCCGGCTTGTATTGGGGGCCCCGGCTTGTATTGGGGGCCCCGGCTTGTATTGGGAGCCCCGGCTTGTATTGGGAGCCCCCGGCTTGTATTGGGAGCCCCGGCTTGTATTTGGAGCAAGACACCAGAAAACCCTTCCAGACACCACCAGACACCAGACAACACTTCCAGACACCACCAGACACCAGAAAACACTTCCAGACACCACCAGACACCAGACAACACTTCCAGACACCACCAGACACCAGAAAACACTTCCAGACACCAGAAAACCCTTCCAGACACCACTAGACACCAGACAACACTTCCAGACACCACCAGACACCAGACAACACTTCCAGACACCACCGTCCACTAAACGTGAGTGATTAATGAACAATATAATACACATAATCCGCTCCCCTCACACGTGTTAAAAACCTTTTCTTCGATTAAAAATTCCGAGTCCGGTTACCATTGAGGGGAAAAGTGACCCGGCTTTCCTGGGGCTTGGTCTGTAATTTCTTCAATATGACTCGTTACCCGAAAACAGGATTGGAAGCTCCTATTCGGCTAACTGAATGGAAACGGTGAGAAGTGAAAGCTGTGAAGGAGAGAGTGAGAAAGAGAGAGAACAAGATGAAGATAGAGTGAGATGGTGGAGAGGAAGAATTGAGACAAAACTGGCCAGAGAGAGAGAGAGAGAGAGAGAGAGAGAGAGAGAGAGAGAGGGAGAGGGAGAGGGAGAGGGAGAGGGAGAGGGAGAGAGAGAGAGAGAGAGAGAGAGAGAGAGAGAGAGAGAGAGAGAGAGAGAGGGAGAGGGAGAGGGAGAGGGAGAGAGAGAGAGAGAGAGAGAGAGAGAGAGAGAGAGAGAGAGAGAGAGAGAGAGAGAGAGAGAGAGAGAGGGAGAGGGAGAGAGAGAGGGAGAGGGAGAGGGAGAGAGAGAGAGAGAGAATAAAGAGAAAGGGGGAGAACGGAGATCTATGTATCGAGAGAGGGAGGGTGAGAAGGAAAAGAGTTTTTCTAAGAGTAACTGCAAGCGATAGAAAAAAAGGCTGCTGGAAGAACAAGGAGAATGGAGGAAAAGACACAAGAGGGCGAGAAGGATAGAAACGGGATAAGTGAAAGTGAGAGAAAGGGAAAAAGAGCAAGGGGTGGAAGAGCAGGAATGATCTCATGGGCTCTCAACAATAGACTTCTCGGGAGAGTGTGTTAGCTTTGTCAGGGATACCAGCCCAACAGAGCATGTTTACACGTGTCAGGGCTGCCAATACAGCAGTCACAGCATGTTTACACGTGTCAGGGCTGCCAATACAGCAGTCACAGCATGTTTACACGTGTCAGGGCTGCCAATACAGCTGTCACAGCATGTTTACACGTGTCAGGGCTACCAATACAGCAGTCACAGCATGTTTACACGTGTCAGGGCTGCCAATACAGCAGTCACAGCATGTTTACACGTATCAGGGCTGCCAATACAGCAGTCACAGCATGTTTAGACGTGTCAGGGCTACCAATACAGCAGTCACAGCATGTTTACACGTGTCAGGGCTGCCAATACAGCAGTCACAGCATGTTTACACGTGTCAGGGCTGCCAATACAGCAATCATAGTATGTGTCCGTGTTTCAAGGCTACAAAATCTAACGGCAATAGTATGTTTACATATGTCAGGGTCGCCAATCGAGCAGATTTAGTATATTTATCTGTCCCATTGATATATAAAGGTGTTTCCCCTCTGTTAGGAATACCAGGGGCCAGATTCACGAAAGCACTTACGCAACCACTTAAGAACGTGTACATCTTTCCTCAATCTTTGACGGCTTTGGTTACATTTATTAAACAGTTTACAAGCATGAAAACTTCCCATTCAATTGTTTTTATTGTTATAAACAGCCTCCTGGTGCTTCGGAGCTCATTAACTGTTTAATAATTGTAAACAAAGCCGCCAAAGATTGAGAAAAGATGTCCAGGTTTGTAAATGTTTGCGTAAGTGCTTTCGTGAATCTGGCCCCAGATAATAACAAATGTTATCTGGCTAATGTTTACCCTCACGAATGAAACACGTGACTGGCTGGCCAGTGTTGTACCCAGTATCTTGAACAACAAATGAGATTATCATGGAATGTTGTGGTGAGCGGGGAACCCTTGTGCGGTGTTCAAGACGAAGGACCTTCCCTCCCTCTTTATATACAATTATTCCTCCCTCCCTTCCTCTCTCTATTCCTTCTAATTTCTCCCCTCACCCTCCCTCCCCTCTCTTCTCCGCCATCTTTAACAACGACTCAAGTAAAATAGAGACGGCCCTCTCAACTTTAACCCAAATAACACTTACAACACTATTCATCAATTTTGTTCTTCACCTCAGGGGCCTCGTAGCCTGGTGGATAGCGCGCAGGACTCGTAATTCTGTGGCGCGGGTTCGATTCCCGCACGAGGCAGAAACAAATGGGCAAAGTTTCTTTCACCCTGAATGCCCCTGTTACCTAGCAGTAAATAGGTACCTGGGAGTTAGTCAGCTGTCATGGGCTGCTTCCTGGGGGTGGAGGCCTGGTCGAGGACCGGGCCGCGGGGACACTAAAGCCCCGAAATCATCTCAAGATAACCTCAAGATAACCACCCTCCAAACCCTCAGGTATGAGTTATAATAATAAATAACAGAAGAATATGAATAAGAAACAGAAAGAACATGGCTAAGATGTGCTCATTTGGGGACAAAAAGAACACAGGTACGAATTACCATTATGTAACCTAACCCATGTATGGGACGAAAGAAATCTGGCGATGCAGACGAGGAGTCACAATAACGTGGCTGAAATGTGTTGACCAGACCACACACTAGAAAGTGAAGGGACGACGACGTTTCAGTCCGTCCTGGACCATTCTCAAGTCGATTATCCAGGTCGGGCCGACAATCTGGCGATGTGTCGGCCCGACCTGGGGCCAGATTCACGAAAGCACTTACGCAAACACTTACGAACCTGTACATATTTTCTCAATCTTTGGCGGCTTTGTTTCTAATTAGTAAACAGTTAATGAGCTCCGAAGCACCAGGAGGCTGTTTATAACAATAACAACAGTTGAATGGAAAGTTTTCATGCTTGTAAACTGTTTAATAAATGTAAGCAAAGCCGTGAAAGATTGAGGAAAGATGTACACGTTCGTAAGTGGTTACGTAAGTGCTTTCGTGAATCTGGCCCCAGGATAAGGAGCACAAGACGGACAAAAATATTACATTTGGGGTTATTTATTATCGGGCACGACATAAGAATTAAGTTATTCTCTTTAATTATGCCTTGTCGACTCAGCAAACAAGCAATCAGACTCACCTCTTCGGCGTAGGTATCCCAGCTGTGGTTTTGTTTTGGTAGATCAGCTGATCAGCTTCTCGTGGGTGAGATGAAAGACGTGTTTACTCTCTCCTGTACACACAAAGGTGTGTGTGTGTGTGTTTCTCCCGTACACACCACGGGGGTAGGGGGGAGGTGTGAACGTGCCCCCCGTACACACGAACGAAGGAGATTCGTTGTATCTCACTCTGGAGGGCGCGTACTGAATACCGTCTTTGACTCTCAAATCATCCCCTTATAAACTTGACTGCGTCGTTGGCTACTTAAGACATTAAGAACGCTTGAGCCAGGTCTTAAAGTCACTTCACTGGGTCGTGTTTACCTCACTGGATTCCAGAGTAGCTCAGTTTTATATGCAGCGTAACTTTTACATAAATGTTTCGTGTACTTTATAAATGTGTTGAACACCTCTCATAACTCTCCCTCTAAGTCCTGAGGTGCGAGTTGGTCTGATTTCCTTTTCAGTTAAATATTTGAGGTTCATCACACACAAAAAGACAAACACAGGCTAACATAATGACTCTAGTATTATTTCTACCTGAAGCATAATTATCACAGCAAAATGGACTTAAATTTCAGAAATTGGTCAAAATATTAAAAAAAAAACATGAATATTTAAATGTCAGTATTCACATTAACATCATAAAATATAACTACTTGAGGAGCATCCAATTTCAATCTTATTTAGTCTATATTTAAATTAAATCATATTTGCTAAATTTGCTAATATTTCTGATTCTTAAACTGGTAAGTAGAGCTTGACGAGCCCTGAGTCCAGGCCGTCAGCGGAGACACGATTTAATGAAAATTTACCTAAATTAAATTATTCTATCCTTTCTAACCCGTCCTCTCCTCACCCTTATGAAAAAAATTAAATGAAACAAGGCACTTTAGCTCCCAGATGACGGCGTTTAGGAGAAAAGATTTCTTTAATATAAAGAAAACTTTGTGTTCTTAAGACATAAAGGGAAGGGGGGGGGGAGGTGTAAGGGGGGGAGATGGAAGGGGGGAGATGGAAGGGGGGAAATGGAAGGGGGAGGTGTAAGGGGGGAAGGGGAAGAGGGAGCGTGTAGTGTGAGAAGGGGAAAGACACAAAGGGGAAAGACGAGGCCGGGTAATGTGAGGAGTGAAGGGGTACTATTAGAGGGGAAGAAAGGTAAAGTAAGTGATGTGATTAGGAAGGAAGGTAAGGGGGAGAAAGGAAAGGAGAGTAGGGGAGGCTAGAGATAAGGTGAGGGGGGGATAAATAAGTATGAGGGGAAAGCACTAAACCAGTATGAGTATATAGAAGAGAGGGGAAATGGAGGCTGGAGATGAAGTGAGGGAAGAGAAAAGGTGGAATAACGGGCAGGAAAGACTAGCGATAAGAGAGTGAGAAGAGAAGACATATGGTGGACGGTAACATGGATAGGAGGAGAGATTATAGAAGATTAGTGGGATAATATTCTCGAAGAGAGACTGCAATGTCTTCTTAGCTATAGTGCCCTTAACTGTAGCTACTCCTCTTAGCTGTAGTGCCCTTAACTGTAGCTACTCCCCTTAGCTATAATGCCCTTAACTGTAGCTACTCCCCTTAGCTGTAGTGCCCTTAACTGTAGCTACTCCCCTTAGCTATAGTGCCTTTAACTGTAGCTACTCCCCTTAGCTGTAGTTACCTCTTTGACTCTGACTCCTCTTTTTAAGTGACAATTCCTTTGGCGGCAGTGCCACCTTTAGCGGTGACATCCCCTCTATCACTGGAGTTCCCCTCAGGTAACCATGTTTTTCTGATGATTCTCACAACATTTTTCTAATATGACGACCAAACCACACAACAGAAGAGGAAGAAACGACGACGTTTTGGTCCGACGTGGACCATTATCGTGTATTAGGGAGATAAGATTGATTGATGAAGATTAAGCCACCCAAGAGGTGGCACGGGCATGAATAGCCCGTGAGAGAGAGGCAGACACGGGCCAATAATTAAGGAAGAATTGAGGTGAGGCGCAGATAGGAGAAAAAGGGAATTTCTAGGAGGTAAGGTGATTTACCTTCTTCTCTTACCTGTTCCTCACCTTACCTCCTTGTTTTGTGTGATTATTCTTGCACCACATCTCCTTGAAATTCCCTTCTTCTCGTACTTGCGCCTCGACTCAGTCTTTCCTTACTTATTGGCCCGTTCCTGCCTCTCTTAAGGCTCCTGTGCCAGGTAAGTCCACTACGGGCTCACCATAGCCCGTGCTACTTGCCCCGCTCGTGTGCCAGGTAAGTTACGGGCTCACCATAGCCCGTGCTACTTGGAACTTGTTCCAAGTAGCTTAATCTATAACAACAACCTCTCTTAAGGCTATTCATGCAAGTGCCACCTCTTGGGTGGATTAATTTTCATTAAGATTAAGATTTACGAGCTCACTATAGCCCGTGCTACATGGACATTTCGTTCTGAGTAGCTAAAGCTACAACAACAACAGACTCTCTCTTTACACAGGACTTGATAATGGCATCAGCCATTGTGACTCATTTGCATTCTCCTCATTTAATAATGTTTTCCTTGCCGACACATTGATGGGTTTATGTACCTTCGTTTTACTCATTAAGTTCTGGTTCTTGTCAATGCACTTCATTTTGTTCACGGCACCCTCAATTTTCTCACGGTACCCTAAATTTTCTCACGGTTCCCTAAATTTTCTTATGGTACCCTAAATGTTTTCATGGTATTCTAAATTTTCTCACGGCACCCTAAATTTTCTTATGGTACCCTAAATGTTTTCATGGTATCCTAAATTTTCTCACGGTACCCTCAATTTTCTTATGGTACCCTAAATGTTTTCATGGTATCCTAAATTTTCTCACGGTACCCTCAATTTTCTTATGGTACCCTAAATATTTTCATGGTATCCTAAATTTTCTCACGGTACCCTCAATTTTCTCACGAGGCCCTTAAATGTCCACACAAGTTGTCACTAGATACCTATATTCTTCACACGATAACTGTATTCCTATCCCGTTCCTCCATTCCCTACGATACTGCGTCTGTCCACTGCGCAAAGGGGAAGTTCAATTTCCTTGCCCTAATGAGGTCATACAATTTAAAGTTTCTTAACAGCAACTCTAATACGTTTTGATTGTTTACAACGGAATCAGTCTCTGACTTTTTCTATTACTGAGAAACGTATCAAGAATATTGAACTGGCGCATTATAATTCAGGTAGCGAAGAGAAAGAGGGGTGAAAGAGGAAGAGAGGTGGGCAAATGGAGGAGGACGAGGGGGAGAACGAGGGAGAGGACGAGGGGAAGGACGAGGAGGGGCACAAGACCCCTCAGGGCAAACTAACGAGAAGCAGGAGGCTGGCAGGAGACACTACACGACAATAACCACAACGACATTCCACTTGTGCCGTTTCCTGCTCCCCATCCCACACACACACACGCTGTAAACACCTCGTCGTGTCCGGTCATCGCTGCTGTTCGTGGTATAATGTAGTCGTCGCTGGCTTGGTCGTTGTCACAGTTGTTGAAGATGTGTTACTTGGGGGGGCGATGGTGGGTCACTCCGGCAGTCGTCGCTGCTGCGTGACCTCCTGAAGTAGTCACTGTCGCTGTGGTCGTCGCTTTGTTTGTCGTCGTCGTCGTGGTGATGGTGGTGGTCGGTCTGGCCATGGCGACATTTGACATGAAAATATTCTTTCATGTCAAAGTATATTCCCTCGCCATGTCCCTTCAACATTTCACCGGAGTCTCTAATCTCCTCCTGTTGTCGCTTCCTATGGGGTTTGCAGGCCTTCAGGGACTCTATTTTGGGAGTGTTTCTGATGTCTCAATGGCTTTAGACTTGTTTAGCGAAGGATCTCCAAGCTTCGGTATCGCCAATGGTCTCTAGCGAGAGATTTCTAATCATTTAGAGACGGTCTCCTTATTTTCACGAAAGGTCTCCTGTGGTCTCCGCTGGGTCTTCCATCCTTAGTGTAAGTCGCCATACAGTTGTATCCCTCGTATTCCCAAGCAATCTCCTCACCTGTAGAGATATCTCCTGACGTTGTGGAGAAGAGAAGATGGAAAAGGAGGAAGAGGAAGGGAGAGAGAGGGAGAGGGAGAGGGGTGTCTCGGAGCGCGGGACGCAGCGTTGCTCACTCAGCACCAGCCTGGTGCCCAAGTGAGAGTGAGAGGCAGAGTGAGAGGCAGGGGCCGGAGACACGCTCATACACGTTTGGGGACGGCAGCCACCCGTCACTCACGGCAGAGGGAGAGTGGGAGGGAGGGTGGGATGGAGGGAGGAAAGGAAGATCCTGGAGGGAGGGGTCACCAAGAGGGAGTAGGCGCACGTAGACTGAACAGGACATGTGGAAAGGGAGACAGAAACCAGTGAAAACAATGAGACAAGTAGTGTGGAATAACGAAAAAGAAGAGAGAGAGAGAGAGAGAGAGAGAGAGAGAGAGAGAAAGAGAGAGAGAGAGAGAGAGAGAGAGAGAGAGAGAGAGAGAGAGAGAGAGAGAGAGAGAGAGAGAGAGAGAGAGAGAGAGAGAGAGAGAGAGAGAGAAGGGAGCGAGATACAGAAAAAAGAGGAATTGGCTTACGTGCAAGATTGAAAAAAAGCGGGGTCTGGGAGAGGGAATCATTGAGAGGCAGGAGCCAACAGGTGGCAGCCCCGGCAGCGTCAACCAGTCCCCCCAACGCTGCCTTCACATTTCGTAACGCGGTTATTGATGGTCAATGCCTTGCTGTACATCACGAAGGGGGGAGGAATTACATCTTTAGCGAGGGGACGTCTATTAGCGAACTCTGGAGGGGTTATTGGCGGTCATTCCTGCCTGGAAATGATTGGGGGGAAAGGGGGAAGGATTTAGAGATACATCACCCCTATGTTGTAGGATTGCTTAGACTTTCCTTCGCGATTGGTAAGCGAGCCGATGGTCCTCCGTTCGATACTTGATTGCTACAACCATGTCATGCCGGATGGCAATTGTGGGGAAGGGGGTTAATGGGGAAGGGGGTTAATAGGGAAGGGGGTTAATAGGGAAGGGGTAACAGGGGGAGAGAGAGTGTGGGGACGGGTGAAGGGACTCAAAGCACATGTAAGGCGAAATAAACTGAAAAAAAAGCGAGTGTGCAGGTGTAGGGTATAGATGAAATGGGCATTTGGGCATTCTGAAAGGACTAAGAGAGCGGGAAGCTTAAGGGGGGGGGGGGTTAGGGTAGATAGGCTATTTAGGGTGAGGGGAGATAAGGGATGACAATGGTATTAGGAGCAAGGCAGCCTGAAAAGAGGGGAGTTAAGGAGATGATGATGATGATGACAAAATTAGAAAGACTTTAAATCAATACATCAATGGGTAAATGCATGCTTCGAGGCCGCGGTTGTGCAGGCAGGGGAGGCAGCACCACCCCGTCTGTGGGGCTCCCCACACCGTCTGTGGGGCTCCCCACACCGTCTGTGGTGCTCCCCACACCGTCTGTGGGGCTCTCCACACCGTCTGTGGGCAAGGTTTGGGCATCAACAAACATTTTGTAGCTGGTTAAGTCATCAACTTATTTCCTTTGGCTGTTCACACTGTCTGATAACGAGTTAAAGACATCTTAACACTCCTTGTAGCTGTTTAAAATGTTTTAGAATGAGTTAAAGTCATCAATACATTCTTTAAGGCTGGTCAAATTGCCTTATTGCGAACGAGACTCGTTAAGACGCTCCTTGTGGCTGACTGAACTGTCTAAGGGCAAGCTAGAGACACCAACACAATCTTTGGGTAACCAGTCTATACCCGTAGCCGAGACGTTCTCGAAGTGGATAAAAAAAGTATAATTTGTTAGATATTTTTTGAATAAAAAGACTACATTCATGCAGTTCAAAGTCCAGTTAGAAAATATCAATAGGAAAAATTGGGTGACCTTTGACAAGCCGCCGGGTTCCAGTCCCCGTCGAGACCACTAGATTGATGGTGATGTTCAGGTAAATTCAGGAAACGTCTTAACACTTCACCACCAGAATCTTCTTTCCCCTCCTGTTTCTTTTTTTCCTTCTTCCCTTCTTTCACCTCCATTCTCCCCCCTTCTTTCACCTCTCTTCCTTCTCCCTCTCTCCCCCTCTCTCTCCCTCTCCCTCTCTCTCTCTCTCTCTCTCTCTCTCTCTCTCTCTCTCTCTCTCTCTCTCTCTCCATATAGTATGTCCACCATACTATATCTAGTGACAAATCATTTTCTCTACCACTTAATTATTCTCAAGACAGTAACAGTTACACACAGTAACCCCATCAGGAGGTAGCCTGAGTGTGTTGGTGCTCGGCTCTAAGGTCCCTTAATGTGCCGTGAGACCCCCGGAATCCACTCCTATGGGATACGTCGCCCTCTGATTGGTCACACGAAGACCCATACACCGGGCAGAATTTGGCGGAGACCAATCAGGGAGCTTTATAATTAGCAAGAACCAATCAGCAAGTGGTATAGTGGATATGTGGCAATATAAAAACTATTCAGAAGGTTAACCAATCAATAATGACTATAGGAAGCAAACGCAAACAAGCGCCTAACGTTAATTAAATAGCCTAGAACCAATCAGAAGATGAAACAGGAGGCAAGGTTAGGCAATTAGGACAAAGCACAATGCCAGCATAACTATACGCCCTCGGGCGGGGGATTTGAGGACCAGGAACTGGGATATGACGAAGAAATAAAGAAACAATGCCCAATCACCTGGACCATCGGGGATCGACCATCGACCCTGCAGGAAACGAGACAGTTGTTCGTTTATACCGACCAGTCCAGGTGAATCAAAAACGATACGGAGACAAGGGACCAACCAGCAAACGCCTTTATGGACCAATCAGCAATCATTTTAACCAAGAAGTCTAGGAATTAAAGTGAGAAGGAGGCACTAGTGGAGGTCACTTTAAAGAAGGACCAATCAGCGCACATCACGTCCGATGCCTGTGAATACTGACAAAAGTATCGTACTCTGCCAGACGCACGAGACCTGAGGACAGGACATGAAAACAGTCCCCATGGTGTAGTGGTAAGACACTCGCCTGGCGTTTCGCAAGCGCTTTGTCCTGAGGTTCGTATCCTGTCCGGGAAAGGATTTACTGGGCGTCAATCCTTAACTGTAGTCTCTGTTTACCCAACAATAAAATGATCCCTGGTTGTTAAACGATTTGGCGGGTCGTATTCCAGGGAATATTAGGATTAAGGACCTGCCCGAAACGCCCGTGCTAGTGGCTGTACAAGAATGTAAGAACTCTTGTATATATAAATAAAAAAAATATAAATAAAGCACAACAGAAAGCAAGTGTTGACAAGAACTAGAAGGAAGAAAGAAGAGGATGAAGTGTAAGGAGATGAGCTAAAGGGAAGAGGAATAGAAAGGGTGCATGAGGAAGGGAAGGAACAGTTGCAGTAACAGCTTCACCATTAACAGCAGCAGCAATACGAGATTAAACTGAAGTTGGATTGATAGCAACAACATCAACAACAGGAGCAACAGAAGCTCCAGCATCAGGAGCAGCAGCTGCATCAATAATAGAAGAAACAGAAGCTCCAGCATCAGGAGCAGCAGCTGCATCAATAACAGAAGCAACAGAAGCTCCAGCATCAGGAGCAGCAGCTGCATCAATAACAGAAGCAACAGCATCAGGAGCAGCAGCTGCATCAATAACAGAAGCAACAGCATCAGGAGCAGCAGCTGCATCAATAACAGAAGCAACAGAAGCAACAGAAGCTGAAGTAACAATCTTTGATGATCAGGGAACAGATGACTTAAAGCTGAAGTAGGATGTGCAGACACTAACATCAGCTGTAGAAGAAGCTACAACAATAGCAAATATTTTTTCACAAGTAATAACCAGTAAAATCCTTGATCTATTCTTACTGAAAATGTTCAATATATTCCAAGACCAAATCACATAACATACACCAGTTAAGAATGTCCCGAGAGTCGTGGGAGATCGCTAAAGATTTACGCGATTTAAGAAACCGAAGAAGTACAATAGAAAATAAGAAATACTTTTCAGGGGCAACGAGAAAATCTGGTTAACTTTTTGATTCTGTGGGCTGGCGACAGGGATAACTTTCCGCAGGCTCCTGTATGTGAAGGATTCTGAAGGAGATGTTATTGTGGTTCAATCCCACACGTTTGCAAAAAGTTGTCCGGGGACTCGTCCCAGGCTTCCTTGAGCGGTATTTGGGTGGGAGGCAAGTAGATACCTAGTGGTGCTAACACTCTCGCACGCTTGCGTGCACAGGCACACGCACACACTCACAACACACACACCCATCCACACCAATCCGCCCAACAATCTACACGAATCCGCCCAACAACCCATAAACCCGGCCACCGAACAAAGGCGTACAATACCCACCCACAGCCATCACAACACCTACACACACAGGGCAAATTCAGGAAACATGAGACTTGGACAATACCAGATACGTATAGGACTCTTGAGAGAGACTGTTACAGGTGAGAAATACTAGTGGCGGACACAAGCTGTAAAGCAGTACTGCTTCAGAGTACGAATGAGCAGTGTACACTGGGAATGACCTGACGATAAGGTGGTTGAGGTCAATTTATATCACATCTTTACAATGAAATACGACAGAGTAATAGAAAATGATTTGAACATGTTATCTGATAAA
Organism: Procambarus clarkii; assembly: GCF_040958095.1. Taxonomy (NCBI): domain Eukaryota; kingdom Metazoa; phylum Arthropoda; class Malacostraca; order Decapoda; family Cambaridae; genus Procambarus; species Procambarus clarkii. Next base: position 8,139,744 of record NC_091243.1, on the reverse strand, counting down.
AATGAAAATATAAACAAACCGGAATTTGGTGGGAAAGATACTTTAATATTGTAAATGCAGTCTAGGAATAAAAGGCTTCTTAACATCCTACAAATGGAACCCCCTCCTCCGCTCCCACCTCCTATCCTATCCTATCCCACCTCCTATCCCTCCCACGCACAAATAGAAACCCTCATCCGCTCAAGGTAACCCCCAAAATTTTAAAACCTCGAATCTCATAATAGAAAATGGGATAAAGTTGGCGGGTTAAATCTGGATGCTGGAGGAACACAGATTACTTCATGGCTACGATACCAGAGTGATTCATTTCCCGTGCGAGGAGAGACACAGACAGCAGGAAATAGCACCTGGGATAACTTGCTATCGCGACGACACGCGCCACGGCGGGTGCTGGCTCCTGGGCCCCGAACACTCAGTCACATACCATGAATACATTTGTAATTGTTTTCCCACTGGCTTGGGCACTAATCTCGTTTACGCTCCAATATTTACTACAAAGGGAATAATAGGGTTCTTGGACGGATGGGGAGGGTGGTGGAGACTGCCGTCTGGACCTTGATGGATTATTGGGAATAGGAGGGAATGGGTTGGAAGGGTAGTTATCTTGAGGTTATCTTGAGATGATTTCGGGGCTTTAGTGTCCCCGCGGCCCGGTCCTCGACCAGGCCTCCACCCCCAGGAAGCAGCCCGTGACAGCTGACTAACTCCCAGGTACCTATTTACTGCTAGGTAACAGGGGCATTCAGGGTGAAAGAAACTTTGCCCATTTGTTTCTGCCTCGTGCGGGAATCGAACCCGCGCCACAGAATTACGAGTCCTGCGCGCTATCCACCAGGCTACGAGGCCCCTAGGATAGGGTGGATGGTGGATGGGAATGGGAAGGTGTGGGGAGGAGGTCAGAAGTATTAGGGGTAAGTGACTCGAAGGTCACAGGATCGGCGATTGCGAGTTTGGGGTCATTGAGGTCAGGAGGCAAATCCGAGTCGCGAACAGGAGATTGGAGAGAGAGAGGGTGGGGAGGGAGAGGGTGGGGAGGGAGAGGGAAGGCAGTGTGAGGGAAGGGAGGGAGAGGGAAGGCAGTGTGAGGGAAGGGAGGGAGAGGTTAGGCAGTGTGAGGGAAGGGAGGGAGAGGTTAGGCAGTGTGAGGGAAGGGAGGGAGAGGGAAGGCAGTGTGAGGGAAGGGAGGGAGAGGGAAGGCAGGGAAACAGTTTGGGCAGAAAGAAGTTGGGATGTGAGTGAGAGGGTCAGAATATCGAAGTTGAAGAACTAGAAAGTCAAGGGGAAGGTTCAATCGTGTAGGACAAATAACAACACAATACAATATTAACAAAAGCAGTAACAAACTCTTCGAGAATGGCGGACGTAAAGCCGCATTCAAATCAGCGGTCAAAACAATTAAAAAAAATGAGATGGCTGTATAAGTAGTGAAGATCTTACTGATGAAACAAAGAAAACGTACGAGGACAGGGTGAACTATGGGAAGAATGACCGACTCTTTCTATTCTCGCATACTAAAGCATGCTAAACTAGCTCATTTAGCTCATGCTAAACTGTATCATGTAACATAACATGATACATGTTATAGTTAGGATAGTATAGTTAGATTACATGTGACTTCTATGCTTATTTTTCCAGCGCATCTTGGTCTGTTTTCAGTCATCCTCGCCCTTGGCGCTATATGTGAAGGACGACTTCTTTAACAGTCTGATCCGAAGAATGATGGATGAGGAAGGGATGAGTAAAAGGCAACAAGTAGGAGGGAAAGGGAGTAAGAGGGAGGGGGAAGAGTAAGGAGGAGAAGGCAAGGTTAATAGGGTAGGGAATAAAGGGAAGGAAGGCCGAGGTTCTGGCAGAGTTGACGCGACTGGGGATCAGGAGAGCAGCCTGATGGGAGAAATCTGTTCCGGCGAGTGTTGTGGAGGGAGGAAATCTTCTTATCCGTGGCCGACATGGGCGTGTTAAGAAGGATGAATGAGGGAGAGGCTGAAGGAAGTGGCGGCAACTGTAGTGAAGGTTTCCCACTTAGTGCGTCGTGGAGGACGGGGTGGATATAGGGTTAGGAAAGGACAGATGGTTATGGAGTGTAGGAGGGGAAGTGCGCCGGTGTGGAAGGACCTTATTGTGAGCATTCCCTTCACGTCATCCTGGATGACTGTGGATGTTAATCTCTGGTGTGACGGTCCACTGTACCTTGTATGACGATCCACTGTACCTCGTGTGACGGTCCACTGTACCTTGTGTGACGGTCCACTGTACCCTGTGTGACGGTCAACTGTACCTTGTGTGACGGTCAACTGTACCTTGTGTGACGGTCCACTGTACCTTGTGTGACGGTCCACTGTACCTTGTGTGACGGTCCACTGTACCTTGTGTGACGGTCGCCTGTATCGTGTGTGACGGTCCACTGTACCTTGTGTGACGATCCACTGTACCTTGTGTGACGATCCACTGTACCTTGTGTGATGGTCCACTGTACCTTGTGACGCTAGGTAGAGTAAATTCGGTTTCTCGTATATGCCACATACTTAGGTCACATCTGGAGTGGGTTCTGAGAGTTCCTTTAATCAAGCCTGGCCTGAGGCAAGGCTTGACTTGTGATATATTGGTCAAACAGACTATTGCTTGGAGTGGCTCGCAGGCCAACATAACCACTACCATCAGGTTGGTCCGGCACTTCTTGCAAGAAAGTGTTTGAATTTATTTTGAAGTCCTCGTGACCTCTTGGTAATCAAATGACCCCGTGAAACCCTCTGACTCTTAACAACCGGTGACCTGGACCGAACATGGGTGAACGTGGACTGGACACACACACACACACACACCTGGGATCCAAGAGTCAATGCTCGATCCTGCAGACACAACTAGGTGAGTACACACACACATATACACAAGGAAAGGGACCTCATGGAGGCGACAGAGCCCAGAGATAAGAGAAAACGTATACCCCCTGAAAATTCATGTTTTCCCATCTCCCTTTTTCACTCAACATCTGATTAATTCTATTATTATAAAAGATATTATAGATATATTTATAATAGATATTATTAATATATCTCTCTCTCCTCTCTGCTAGAAGGTTTGCACATTCACCCCAAAATAAGCTAAGGAATTCATGTCTGTCTTCTTTACTTTGCAAGAAGTAAAAGCACACATACGCAATTGTATTTATAAGTCCACTGGGCTCCACTTCTAAACTGTTTTTCCACTTCTATGTTTAATTGAGCAAATTGTGTCTTCACAGAAATTCAATACATACTATCAGGAAGTAACTCGTGTAACAAATATTCTTGTAATAAATCTATTGCAAGAATGCCTATTATATTGCATATTTATTTTGTAATAGCATATCATTTATCAACATAGATGATTAGGTGTCAGATAATGAAACATGGAGGGCACATTCCGTAGACTTATGTGGTAATTGGTACCAAATATATGCAAGCTTTACCGAATTCTCTAGCTACAAAAAGCGTTGAATTCGATCTTTTTTATCTCGATAGCAAAATCCAGAGATCTTCATGCCTAAAAAAAATCACATAAATTTTTGTTGTTGACTTTGAAAGTCAACAACTTTGACTTTGTTATACAGTGCACAGACTGTGCTTCTGTTTGGGAAGTTGCAAATTAATCTTACATAATTCTCTGTCGGGAAAGCATGCTAAGTCTTAAGGAGCCTTAAAGAGCGTCAAGAAAGTCTGAGAAATTCAGAGGAGTAATGAGAAACACCAAGAAGTAATTATTCCAAAGAAGACTCCGAGCCGGGAAGACAATGTGACACACTGAGAAATCTTTGGGAAATAATATAGAACCTTGACAAACACTGACGTACATCAAGGAATCTTGAGCAATAATTTGGAATCGTACAGAAACTTGTGCAGGCGATGAGTCACAATAACGTGGCTGAAGAATGTTGACCAGACCACACACTAGAAGGCGAAGGGACGACGACGTTTCGGTCCGTCCTGGACCATTCTCACAATCGACTTGAGAATGGTCCAGGACGGACCGAAACGTCGTCGTCCCTTCACCTTCTAGTGTGTGGTCTGGTCAACGTACAGAAACCTGATGAAATGTGTAGAATATTGAGATATATATTGGAGAACTTCCTGGATTATAAGTTGTACCGAGGAAACTGTTAGAATGCTGAGGAACTTTTAAAGCGTGCTGAGACACTTTAAAACAACCATATGGGGTGCTGACGTGTCTTATGAAATACTGAGGAATATTAAGAAATACTGAGGAATCTTAAGGAATACTCAGGATAACCAATAGATGCTGATATTTACCACCAAGAAGAACCACCACTATATCAGTTCCTCCTGGTATTATTACCGGTGACATAATGATTCTAAAATGAATGTAAAATTCCTTAATAATTATATAAATAATTAACAAATAATGATAATATTTATGAATATAAAAAACGAAAAAGTTTGATAAATAAAAAAAATAATTAATAAAATTGAATCAGACTAACATTAGAGTAATCATATTAGGAAAATATGAGGGGTACTTTACCTCATGATCTTGGAGTTCAGGGGGGTGGTGGAGGGGGTGTCTCTGTGAGAGGTCAAGGGTCGTGACCCCACTCACTGAGCCCTGAGGGGTTTCCCCAGCGTCTTCGCCAGTCCCTGCCCCTGCCGCCCTCCTCGGCTGTTGGAGAACACATAGTCTAGTGAGATTTATTGCTGCTTGATGGAGGAGGGAGGGTGTTGATGTTGTGTGTGTGGTGGTGTTGTGTGTGGAGTTGTGTGGTGGTGCTGTGTGTGATGTTGTGTGTGGTGGTGGTGTGTGTGGAGTTATGTGTGGTGGTGTTGTATGTGATTGCGTTATTGATATTACATTTAGAGGTGTCAGTGGTAGTGTATGTGGTGATGATGGTGGTGGTGGTGCAGTATTTGCTGTCTTGACAATATTTTGTACTTTACTAAACCCCCTCAATCGTTGTTTCAAGCACTTGGCTGAGCTGTGGTTCATTATAAGTAATTTAGGATTAAAAGGAGATGTTCACTAGTTTTTGTAATTATAATATTTGCACCGTTGATGACGCGATACCCAGAGCAAGTTACAGTGTGGAATACAGTGGGGACCGTAAGGTATAGTGACCTCAAGGGACCTCAGGAGCCATCATACAGTTACATCCTACGAATAACTCCTCCCCATTTGAGTTAATAGTCTATCTAGTACCCTTTCTTATCTCCCGCTAACATGCTTAACGCTAGATTTTGACATGTGTGCAATCTATGATTAGAGAATGTTTTGGGTCTTTGTATACATGATAGTATGGAACATTATATATATGAACGGTAAAGCAATGTGTTCTCTTGAGTTTCCGAGGTATAGGTAGGGTTTGAAGAACAATGCTGCTCAGGTGTATATTTAAAAGACAATTTACTCTCCTATACCTTTGGAAAAACTTGTAACTTCACCCGTTGGAGAAATTCCTTTCGATTCAATGAAGATTCACCCCTCATGCAGCCAATGTGACGAGGTCACCCGGAACAACACGTCACCTTGGAGAGTCAGAGCAAGACATGAGATCCAAGAAGAAAGTTCAAGACCACCTTCGAGATGGATTCTGTGGACGAGACAGTTTAGGACCATCCTGAAGACTCCAATTCTAGGGAGGAGACTGTTTAGGACCATCCTGAAGACTCCAATTCTAGGGAGGAGACAGTTTAGGACCATCCTGAAGACTCCAATTCTAGGGAGGAGACAGTTTAGGACCATCCTGAAGACTCCAATTCTAGGGAGGAGACAGTTTAGGACCATTCTCGAGGCTTGAATATAACGGGGCGGCGTTCAGCACTCGGCTATCAAGGGGAAATGGGACATTAAGCCTTCTCTTGGGTAGGCTTGGAAACTAACAATTAGGACAGGCCCACTGTTAATCAATCAAAACAGGGAATTCCGCAGTTATACACCTCATGTTGCTCAGATTAAGAAAGATATTTACTCGTAATAAAGGAGGGAGACGTCACGTGTCTCAAGAGACATTAACCTCACCGGCGATGCTTGTCGTACCTTTGTTTAGGTCTCAGTTTGACCAGAAGTCAGTGAATAGGAACTTGAATTCAAAGGCCTTGTAGAGCATGAAATTAACGAGCCTGTCTATATCGCCTTATGTAATATATTGTATATATATTGTAAATATATATTTACATTGATCTCACTGGTATGAGAATTAGATGATGGGAGGGAAAGGTAATTAAGAACAAGTATCTGTCACTTTTTTATAATGTCGTTATCGTCTTTCTTCATTACATTAATGAGTGTTCTTTATCCAAATTATTTCTTCATTTACTTCCCTTCATATGAGTCAAATGTGGGGTTGGCGGACATTGTCATGGGAACTCAGTGCAATTAATTCCGTTAGGGGTGGCTCTCTCCCCGTCACAACTGTGCCAAGCTCTCTATGAACACATTCACTCACTTTCTTAACCTAAACTGATTTGCTGGCATTGACGATTCTTGCTGTTGACACAAAAAAATATTTCTTTAAAGTGCTTATATGTCCATAGGGCTGTTAACAGTAGTTCCTGCTGTGCGAGCCCTCTAGCTCACTGGTTAGTGTGACTGGCTTACAACCAGAGGGACCCGGGTTCAATCCTCGGCAGGTTAGAAACGATTGGGCATGTTTCCTTTCACCTGATACCTTTGTTCCCTAAGTAGTAAAATTGGTTCTCCCACAAAATTAGCTATTTCTGTAGCTTGCATGCTTGGGAAAGCTAATAGTTGGGCTAAGGGGGACAAGAACTCTATAAACCAATGTATTGGCTGCCTGTCTCCGACGAAGGCAATTAATGTTTGAAACCAAGGGCAAGCAGTGTTTCAAGTGGATTGGTAAATAACTACAAGCCTTCTCCTGTGCGCTTCTGTGCTCTTCATCACAAGTTAATTCACTGCGTCGGGGGACAGGAAGCCAGAGTGTATTCATACGTGTTTGGCTTTTTTTTTATCGAGGTCCCCTTCCCCATGGCCGAATTACTGACCCCGCCCAGGATGCAACCCCCACAACAAACTGACTAACTCCTGAGTACCTACTCACTGCTAGGTGAACAGTAGCATTAGGTGTAAGGAGATGTCCCCCCCAACCATTTCTGTCCCGCCCAGGATTCGATCCCGGAATTTTCGACTGTGTGTCGAGAACGAATCCGATTGTACTACTGGAACCCTATTTGTCCCGCGACAAGTTGCGGAGGCCACAAGTAGGAGGAGGCTTGTGTTGAGAGAGAAACCTTTGGCCCATGCCCAAAAAAGTTCTAATATGATTTAATTATATGTAACTAGTGCAATATATATATGTATCATGAATAATACTGATATGTATAAAATTAGTGTCGATGTTTATCGTGTTTGGACAGATGAAGAAACAGCTTATTTCACGGTTTACACACATGAAGCAAGTATCATTTCTTCAAGACGCTTTACTTATTTGGAATCAAAACATGGCTATGGTAAATATTGTAATAGTCTGCGTTAGAAAACAAACTTGGAAATTCCGTTCTCTCTCTCTCTCTCTCTCGCGTCACCACAGAAAACCGATTAAAAAAGTAAATTTCATCGTGTTTTATATATGACCATTAACATGTTCCTCGCTCCGGACAAAGTTCTCTTATAATAATGTAATGCTCTTTAAATATAGTAGGAATTAAAAACTGTGATAGTGAATTTGAAAAAAAATCTTTTTGCTTATTCCCTCCACACTGTTTTGATTTTCAATTTAGTATTTATTCGTGTCTGTATGTTTATTTTTTATTTATTTATTTACATATAAAAAGTTCTTACATTCTTGTACAGCCACTAGCATGCATAGCATTTCAGGCGGGTCCTTTAATCCTAATTTCCATGCGCACACACCCCCAGAAAGCAGCCCGTAGCAGCTGTCTAACTTCCAGGTACCTATTTACTGCTAAATGAACAGCTTCATCAGGGTGAAAGAAACTCTGCCCACTTGTTTCCGCCTCCGCCGGAGATAGAACCCGGACCCTTGGGACTACGAACCCTGAGTTCTGTCCACTCAGCCGTATGGGCCCCCCAAATATCTTTAATAATGTCTATATATTTTTCATCCCTTCCTCTTTCGTTATTTTTGTTTCTCCTCTTTTCTTTCCATCTCGTACATATTATATATACATATTTCCTTTCATATGTTAAGCCAGGTGTGTTTTATGTGTGGGGGACATAATAAGTAATATAATTGAAGTCGAATTCAAGAAAAATAATAATTATATAAGCAAAAATAATGAAAAAAAGATATACAAGTTGATTAAAGCAAAAAAAAAAAGGATTTTGTTCTAGATTAGGTTACACTATTAACCTAATCTAAATCAAATGTAAGTTGGGTTAGATTAAGCTGGTTAGATTAGAAGTTTGTTAGGCAAGATTATGATAAGGTAAAGTTAGGCTTGGTTGAGTTAGGTTAAGTTACGTAATGTAACGTTGGGATAGGCTAGGCTAGGTAAGGTTACGTTACGAGCGGTTAACTTAGGTATAAAGTACAGGAGTTAATGTTTGGTGTCGAGGATAGTGAAGGAGTTTGGCAACGATGGATGTCGCATTCTTCGCCTTCTCGCTCCCTTTCCATCTTGCTCTCCCTTCTCCCTCCCGCCCTCCCTCTCCCTCTCCCTCTCTCTCTCTCTCTCTCTCTCTCTCTCTTTCTCTCTCTCTCTCTCTCTCTCTCTCCTCACACTGACAGGTACAAGAACGCCCACTCAATCCCTCTAGCCGTAAATCCCTCTTCATTAGCACTAAATGCTCTCCAATTATCCCTACGAAAATCCTGCTCTTATCCTTTACCCATACATAAATCCAAAATCCCATTCTATAAACTTCCCTACACTATTCTATTCACAATTCATAATAGTAATTTATTATATCGGGGGACAGTCAGCCAATTTATACACTAGGTACAAGTTAGGCTTATATCAAGGTCCCCCTCCCCCCCTAAGGGTCTAATTAATGACCCCTCCCCAGAATCCAACCTCGCAACAAGCTGATTGACTCCTGGGGTACCTAGGTGGACAGGAACATTAGGTGATAGAAAGCGCTCCCAAACTTTTCAGTCCGGGCGCAGGATTCGAACCAGGATTTCTCGATTGAGTCGAGAGCGAACCCCGACTGTACTACCGGGACCCTTTAAAAAGTACTCCGAATATGAGTGATAGAGTATCAGTGCTGTCGATGGGGAGACCTCCAGGTAGCCTGGGTTCGAATCCACCAGGGGGTCAAAGTGATATATGTGCTTGGGGGCAAATCAAGCATTGCTCATATGTATATATACAATTTATTTAAATATATTTATATATAAGGATGAGTAGCAGCAGTGATGGCTGTCACTCTAGTAATTAAGTGTTTTTGGCTCGTCAGTTGTCCCATGCCTAACACGTCACGCGCTCGTCACCTGCTTGTCACCTGCTCGTCATCTGTTTGTCACCTGATCGTCACCTCCTTGTCACCTGATCGTCACCTGTTTGTCATCTTATCGTCACCTGATCGTCACCTGCTTGTCACCTGCTCGTCACCTGCTTGTCACCTGCTCGTCACCTGCTTGTCACCCTTCACGTGGACCGTGTCGTATACCTGCCCGTCACCTGGACATAGTCTTCACCTGCTCATCGACGGAACACAAAAATCTCCCCTTTTGCATGCTGCCAGCTCCACCACCTGAGAAATCACCTTTAAGGCCTGGGAGCTAACTCGCTGTCTTCCCCTCCCACTTCCCTTCCTCTCCCCTTCCTCTCCCACCTGCCTCACTTTCCCCCTCCCTCTCCCACCTGCCTCACTTCCCTCTTCCACCTGCCTTCCATTTGTAAATCGTGTGTACTGTGCTTTTCATTCATGAACAAGGGGGGTTAGACTTCTGGATTATCGAGCGCTTGGCCACTGCTTTGTGAATGGGCTGCCCACTTCAGCCCGTCCTGTAAACAAAGACCCAAAGTCCATTCCAGGCACCCGCCAAACCCCCTGTTTATGAATGAAAATCTGTTTACACACGACTCACAACTGATGACGTCCGAACACTTCCGGAACAAGTGCTTCGCTGACAACTTTCGTTCGAACCACAACGCTGTAAATGCTTCACCCGCGCGCTCCAAGTGTAAATAGTTAGTAACAGAACTTTAACTCCTAACTTAACCTAATCCTAAGCAAGCATTAAATTCTAATATACATAATATTAATTTATATTTGAGAAAAGGGCGAGCTTGAATACACGGTGCGTTAATATTGATGAAAGCGTTCGTGGGGGGTTATATATATATATATATATATATATATATATATATATATATATATATATATATATATATATATATATATATATATATATATATATAACTCACTTCTGCACAAGCTTCTGCTCTGCGTTTTATTACGACTCAGACGCTAAAATGATACCAATAAAATCTAGTAATTATTTCTGGCCAGTAATTACATACGAGATTGGCTTCCTGTGATTACTTAGGCACATGACTGATTAAATACTGAGTGAGATACATATAGTTCCGTGATTTTTCATACTATATCACCATGTCTGAATGTTAATGATCATGTAAATTGAACTAACACTTACGGAGCTACTTAAACTGTGTGAATATATTGGACTCTGTTATATCTGGATTGGAATTTTTTATGAATTTTCCCTCACTCTTTCTAGCTTAGTTTATTTACTATTCTAAGACACTTTCTAATTTCTCTGTGGCTCGTTTTGGGCAAGGAGTTTACTTCTTTGGCCACATATTCGTGCACCACTCTTGTCCAATAGTTTCCCTTTGTTTACCGCATAAACTCCCAAGAGAACTTTACATGCGGTCATCATATCTTTTCTGTTAACTTTCTACTTCAGTGATAAGAGGTTCAATTGAGCTATATCGCATAGGTTTTTCTATTTATGGGGCTAGTCTTGTATCATATATCTCAACTTTCTCCAGCTGCATATTCCATATGTGGTCTGATGTGTGGTATGCATTGATTTGGACTTTCTTTTAAGATTGAAGAAGGTGGGCTTAAGATTGGCCAACCTGCCATGTTCGCCTCTTCATATCCAGATGGCGCTGGCTTCATAAACTTTGAACGTTGTAATGTGTTCCTCCAGGTCCGTTACTCTGCCTGGCGTTTCTCAACAACTGTATTGCATTTAATTGAAATCCAGCAGCCACTTTTCAGACCATTCTTCCAATTGTTACAGGTCTTCCTGTAGCCTCTCGCAGACGTCTGTGCTCAACTTCCTTATAATTTCACATCTTATTCAACAATGACCAAAGCCAATTCATCCTTGTGGGAAATTATTAATATATAGTTTGGGAATTAAAATCGACTCCCAGGAAGTTTTATCTTCCATATCTACCTTAGCACCTTCGTTTTCCACTTCAAAACTTTCTCAATCATTTCAGCTCGTTTCTTGAACCTATTGATGGTCTGTGCGAGAACTTTGAACAGTCCAGAAATACGACTTCTACCCAGCCAACCAGCCTGATTCGTACGTCAGGCTGAGAGCAGCCGCGTCCAACAGCCTGGTTGACCAGTCCAGCAACGAGGAGGCCTGGTCGACGACCGGACCGCGGGGACGCTAAGACCCGAAAGCACCTCAAGGTAACCTCAAGGTAACCACCCTTCTATGTCCTTTCTGATTTTTGTCGACTTGTAATAGAGTGTATTAAGGGTTCAGTGGTAGGATTTACCTTTGAACTTAGTTTACTTTTTCGATATATAGGACATTCTTGCCAGATAATATGATTTTTTGTTATGTTTTCTTCCACGTTGATTGGGATGTTTGCTAGAACCAATAATGTAGTTTTGAACTCCCTTTTATCCATTTTTTTTTGTAAATTTTTGCTTCACTGGCAGTTTTCCAGCTTTGAGGTAGTTCCCCAGCTTTTTATTTGTGTATTTCTGACAGTTGCCAGTATAGAGATATGGCTCCATCTACTACCATCCATGCTGAAATATCGTGAGGTCCCATATGACCTTTGTTGAATCTAATGCAGCGAATGTTCCCTTCGTCTCTGGTAATTTCCATGTCCTCTTGTGATGGGATGGATAAACTTTCTATGGGCTCAGACAGCTCCATTTATTATATATTGTGAAAATCTCTCTGAATCGTGTGTTGAGCTCACACACTTCCTTATCGTTCCCTGTGAGCGTGTCCCTCCTCGGGTTCAGCAACATGCTATTCTCAAATTGTCTCTGCCTCGCATCTCACTTTTAGACATTTCTTTCCGTACCTCTGTACCTTCCTTCTTCCTTCTGTACCTCTGCATTCTGAAGTCTTTTCTGTCCTGTAGTTTTATCTGTGACTGGGAGCTTTGCCTCCTGGCAGTGCTGGTTAAATCATTGGCTATAACAACCTATTTTGTATTATATTTGAGATGGATAGTGTCCAGAGGCGTGCCATCAGACTAGTCCCAGAGCCGAGAGGCACGAGTTACAAGGACACACGGAACTAAACCTCACACTCCTGGGAGATATAACAAACTTTAGAAGCATAATTACATACAGAATTCTCACGATAATTGGTAATTAAAACAAATAGGCTGTTTAAGAAAGGACAGACTGAACCTAGAGGACACAGACGGACAGGAAGTATTTACAGAAGCCAGCAGTCACTGGTTCTAGCATCATTATACTCAGCGGGGGACACTCACCCTGGGGGAGGCGCAGCGGGCGCAGGAGTTGGCGAGGTGTGGGTGATCGTCCCCGAGAGGGGGCGGCCCTGGGTCTTCCGGTAGCGTAGGGGGCGGGGGCGACCCTTGCGACGGCTCTGAACACTCCTGTGAAGACTTCGGACACTCATGTGAGGGTCCTGGACACCCCTGGAATGGGCCTGGACACCCTCGTGAGAGCCCTGGACACCTCTGTGTGGACCCTGGACACCCCTGTGAGGGCCCTGGACACCCCTGTGAGGGTCCCGGACACCTTTGGGAGGGCCCTGGACACCCATGGAATGGTCCTGAGCACCCCTGGGAGGGCGGCCCCGCCAGAAGCCGCACGTCGAGAGGCTCCGTCGGGAGGCTGTGGAGGCGCCTGGGGGCGGGGGAGACTGGGGTGAGGCGCCCCGGGGATCCCCTGGGGTGGGCGGCCGGGGTGACGAGGCAGGTGGGGTCCGCCCCAGCCTGTAGGGGTGTGAGGGTGGGCTGGCGGGAAGGGGGCAGGTCGACGGGGGCAACGCCCCCTCTGCCCACGCCCCGGGGACGCCTCATCACCGCCGCTGGACGCCTGCGGCCATCAGCTGCTCCTGCAACACCCAGCAACACAACATTAGTATCCTGCAACACCCAGCAACACAACATTAGTATCCTGCAACACCCAGCAACACAACATTAGTATCCTGCAACACCCAGCAACACAACATTAGTATCCTGCAACACCCAGCAACACAACATTAGTATCCTGCAACACAAAGTTTTAAGTACATTGTTAAGGAACTAAACGTATTAACCTAAAAACAGAACACGAAACAATAGATATTTTTTTTTAGACAAATTTACACTTAAAAACGACTTGGATCAATTCCCATTTGCTTACAGGGTAGTTGATTTATGGAACCAATTAGTAGCAGTAGGCAATTACCAATTACCATAGAACCAATTATCAGGTAACATAATAGACATGGAATCCCTTGATAGTTTCCAGCGTAGGCTACACACACACACACATATATATATACTGTATATGAACGAGTTTGGGCGGATATATAAACTGCTGCATATGGGAATATAATAAATAAAATTATTAATTTATATGTATCTATACCTATAAGTGAATGTTTGTCCAAAGTTGGGGGGGGACCAGACGCCCGTGGATAGTTTCATTCAAATTTTTGCAGGGGAGAGAAATGGCCAGGGAGTATGGAATTGATATGGGCTGATCTGGGAAGGCGTAGGTTAAAGTCTTCAGGAAATAATAGCTTTTATAGACACTCAAGGGCGATTTTCATTATTGCAAGTGTGAAATATATGGCGTGATTCCCGTGGAGTTTTTCGTGATGGAAATAATATGTTTTCTCAGAGGTCCGTACAGGTGTTTCAATGCTTCTTTATAATCAATTTTCTGAGAAAAGGGGAAGGAGGGGGGGTCAGGGGAAAGGTGGGGAAGGGGGAGGGGAGGGGAGGGAGGAAGTAGGTGGTTGACCAAAGGGTTTGGACGAGGGGGTCAAAGGGGAGCTGGGGGTGAAGAATGGGGAAGAGAGGGTGGGGGGAGGAAAGAAACATTATCCCCGGGCGCCACCGGGTACACCCCCTAGTGTGTGTGTGTGTGTGTGTGTGTGTGTGTGTGTGTGTGTGTGTGTGTGTGTGTGTGTGTGTGTGTGTGTGTGCGCGCGTTTATACAACTTTCTTAAAACACAAAATAACACGCCTACACGACCAAGGTGACGCAATTGGCCTTTGTGTGGATTTTAATTCTAGTTTTAATGCCCAACTTTTTTTCTCACATCTGCAAACTTCAAATTACATTTTTGTGGCGAGATGAACTTTTTCGTGGAAACCTGAGAGGTTCTTTTTACCTGCTCCCAGGAAACGCAGATCAGTCAGGTAGGGTGGAGGGAAAGTGACTGGGGGGGCTAGGAGGAGAGGCTGGGTGCTAGGAGGAGAGGCTGGGTGCTAGGAGGAGTGGCTGGAGGCTAGGAGTGGTTGGTTGATAGAAGTAGCTAGGTGCTAGGAGTTGTTGGTACTAGGATAAGTCGCTGGATGCTAGCAAAAATGGCTGAATACCCAGATAAATGACTGATAGCTAGGATTAGTGGTTAATGTTTGATAACAGTGTTAGTTTCGTGTGGAAGGTTCATACTAATCTTCCAAGATTAATTTTTGTATCAATTTAATATTCTTCACTAATTACGTTTCTTCTAGAGATCTGGACATAACTTACCACCCAACAAGACACTACACTCACAGACAGATAGATTAGAGAATATTTTCATCCTGGAGGGAGCAAGATGAATGCCTCTAAGTCGGGTCTTTAAGTGTCTCGTTCAGCTTAACCTAGACTTACGATTTGACGCCAATCTAATATTAATTTTTGGTTTAGCCTAACCCAAAACGTACGAACCTAGACTTACTCACCTAACCTCATTTTTTTCAGGAATGCGTACAAACCTAGACGCCTTAAAAGCACCTTAAGCACCAAACGAAGGTGCATCGTGTGTTACTAGGCTGCAAATAGCGTTGTTTGTTGACTAATGCGTCTTCAAACGCTAGATGTTAGACTTGAAGTCATGTGTTTAGATATATTAGGGCCCTAATGTGTGTGTGTGTCCCTGAAACACTCGAAGTATTGCACCAGGGATAATACAGAGTCCCTCGCTTACAGTAGGGTGGTGGTGGATCAGGGTACAGCACTCGTCTGCTGTATCTTGGGCCAATTGCATGTTTGGCCTTTTATCATCATCGAAAGAATAGTCAACTCTCGTAATGAGGTGGAAACTGGCCTGGCTGTGGGGTTCCATAAGTCTATATTTTCAGACTTATTGAGTACACTCGCTTTACTTATACCACCAAATATCATTCCCTTTGTCAATGCTGTTCCTTTTCGCCTATAAGCCGTTTTAAAATTGATGTGGTCAAAATTCTAAGGCCTATTTCTTTCTTTGTCTAATGTTGTCCTGTTTCTTTGTCTATATATATTTATTCTTCTTACTCCTTCTGTTCCTCTACTTTACTACAGTATTTCCTTTTCTCCTGACTCTCTTTATTCCTCCATCTCTATCTCGTCATATCTAATTTCTCCTTCCTTCCATCTCCCCCTTTTTACTTTCTTCTCTTCTGCCTCTTCCTCTCCGCTCCTCTCTCATTCTCATTCTTCCTACATTATCCCCCTCGCACACCCTCAATTTCGACCTTCTATCCTCCTTCTTCTCTAGTTCTACCCCTCTCTTCTTTATTCATCTCCCTACTTCCCTTCCTACCCTGCTACTATTCATCTCTCCCTACCCTCCATCTCTCCCTCCCTTCCACCCCTCCCTACCCTTCACCCCTCCCTATCATCTGTTCTGCCTCAACTAGGTCATTCCCGAGATGTAAACAATGATTTATTTTCTCCCATTTCTCGCAGCCCTTTGTCAGGCTTGGAGGGGGGTGGGGGGAGGGGATGAGGAGGGTCTATTAAAGAGAGGAAGGGTAGGAGGAATAGGTAGGAGGAAGAAAGGAAAGAAGGGAAGAAGCAAGAGGAAGAGAAAGGGGATTTGCGGGAGTCTGGCGAGTAAGAGATGAACTTAAACAATAAGCAGAGATGTAATAAGAATGACTGTAAAAGTAGAGACGAGCCAGTGAGACACAGAATGGGAGATTAAAAGAAAGGGAGGAACGGAATGGAAGAAATGCATAGAGGGAGACGGAGAGGGAGAGTAGGAATGACAACTGGGAAGACAGCAGACGGAAGGTTAAGTGAGGGTGTAAACGAAGTGAATAGGAATAAGTAACGAAACGTAAAGTAACATTCTATAAAGCACAGAGAGTAGAACAGCTCCCAGATAAGGAAGAGTCTTGCAAAATAGTTGAGAACAGTGTCAAATTTTGCTGAAAATGTGCACATATGTAAATAAGGAACGAGTAAATGGGTATGGAATAACAGAACGGATAAGATGAAGGACAGAGAGATAGGAGAACAAGGAAGCAAAAGACCATTGGAGAAAGAGGGGGCTAGACGCAAGGAAGGAAAGGAGAGGTTTGCTAATAGTTCATACGATTTTTCTAGCGATCAAAGATGGAGGTAAACTCCGGACACAGGTGTTGGAGTTCCGGGCCGCCCCTACACAGCCATCGTGACTGTCCAAGAATAGGAGGGAAGGCAGAAAGCAAGGAGATTAGAAAAAAAGAAGGTAGGAATGCAAGAAAGAAGGAATTATTATTGACGCGAGAAAAAAATCGGTGGGTTCTAATCCCAATTTTAATAACTCTCACCAAGGTGTAATTGTAGTGGTTGAGTTTCAGCTCTTGGGCCCCCGTCTAATGCCTGTGAAAGTGATTCGAATAATAAAAGGAAGGAAGGTAATGAAAGAAAGATGTAAAGGAAGTATGAGAGTATTCATGAGGGGGAGTGTCCCTCCTTCCTCCCCCCTTGCTCACTACTCTTCCACTACCCCTCCCCTTCCTCACTACTCTTCCACTACCCCCTCCCCTTGCTCACTACTCTTCCATTAACCCCTCCCCTTCCTCACTACTCTTCCACTACCCCCTCCCCTTCCTCACTACTCTTCCACTACCCCCTCCCCTTCCTCACTACTCTTCCACTACCCCCTCCCCTTGCTCACTACTCTTCCACTAACCCCTCCCCTTCCTCACTACTCTTCCACTAACCCCTCCCCTTCCTCACTACTCTCCCATTAACCCCTCCCCTTGCTCACTACCCTTCCACTACCCCTCCCCTTGCTCACTACTCTTCCACTAACCCCTCCCCTTCCTCACTACTCTTCCACTAACCCCTCCCCTTCCTCACTACTCTTCCACTACCCCCTCCCCTTCCTCACTACTCTTCCACTACCCCCTTCCCTTCCTCACTACTCATGGTAGTGCTTCCTTTCATCCTTACGACTCATCTGAAGTTCGTGTTCCCCGCCAAGGTGGGTCGTTGCATCCCTCGCGCGCTAAGCAGGTCTTCATCTTGCACGTTGTTGAAAGGTCTCTTGGACAGTGTAGTTGTGAAGCGCCTTCAACCGGTTCTAATACATTAACCCGTCTTCGAGCAGTCAACCTCAGATCAGATCAGCCGTCTAAATAGGGTTGAAATAACTTCCTATTTTTCATTTCGTACTGTTGACATCACTTCAAATTGCTCCCATTACGACTCCCTTCATGTCTCCTCACTCATCACTTTCCCTCATGATGAAATGCTCACAGAAGACCTGCTACAACCGATTCCACTGTTATTAGCTTCACTAGTGTCATCATTATCACCTGTGGCACCAGTGACACCTATGGCACCAGTAACACCTATGGCACCAGTAACACCTGTGGCACCAGTGACACCTGTGGCACCAGTAACACCTGTGGCACCAGTGACACCTGTGGCACCAGTAACACCTGTGGCACCAGTGACACCTGTGGCACCAGTGACACCTGTGGCACCAGTACTCTCAAAGCTAAAACTGTGCCACCAGAGAGGACAGTATCACGAATGTTAGGTGCCAGTGACACCTGATAAGCTAACGAGGTAATTTACACATAATCAACACATCAAGCTCTGCGAGGTCCTCACTAACTCATCTTAAAGGCACCGTGGGGGGGGGGGAGTGGACGGAAGAGAGTGGGAATCAGAGAGATTAAGAGAGGAAAAGAGAAAACGACTCCCCCCTGGTGTAAGAAATCCCTTGATATAATACGGGAATCCGGTCAATCACCACTTTAAAGGGTCGTTCCTCATCACCACTCTAAAGGGTCGTTCCTCATCACCACTTTAAAGGGTCGTTCCTCATCACCACTCTAAAGGGTCGTTCCTCATCACCACTCTAAAGGGTCGTTCCTCATCACCACTCTAAAGGGTCGTTCCTCATCACCACTCTAAAGGGTAGTTCCTCATCACCACTCTAAAGGGTCGTTCCTCATCACCACTCTAAAGGGTCGTTCCTCATCACCACTCTAAAGGGTCGTTCCTCATCACCACTCTAAAGGGTCGTTCCTCATCACCACTCTAAAGGGTCGTTCCTCATCACCACTCTAAAGGGTCGTTCCTCATCACCACTCTAAAGGGTCGTTCCTCATCACCACTCTAAAGGGTCGTTCCTCATCACCACTCTAAAGGGTCGTTCCTCATCACCACTCTAAAGGGTCGTTCCTCATCACCACTCTAAAGGGTAGTTCCTCATCACCACTCTAAAGGGTCGTTCCTCATCACCACTCTAAAGGGTAGTTCCTTATCACCACTCTAAAGGGTAGTTCCTCATCACCACTCTAAAGGGTCGTTCCTCATCACCACTCTAAAGGGTAGTTCCTCATCACCACTCTAAAGGGTAGTTCCTCATCACCACACGCAAACCACATGGTGCCAAAGACAGTAGTCTCAAGGGACGAGGAATAAAGTGAGAGGAGAAGTTTGTGAAGAATATCAGTAGAAGAGAGACGAGAATTAGACAAAGTGAAATAGAGAAATCCTCTTCAGGACTTGTGAAACCTTCGCTGCATTTTGCTGCCTGGTTTGTCTCTAACTGTCCTGCAAGGTAGAAGACAATGCAAGCAGTGAGGGGAAGCAGGCAGCGCAAGCAGTGAGGGAAGCAGGCAGCGCAAGCAGCGAGGGAAGCAGGCAGCGCAAGCAGTGAGGGGGAAGCAGGCAGCGCAAGCAGCGAGGGAAGCAGGCAGCGCAAGCAGCGAGGGAAGCAGGCAGCGCAAGCAGTGAGGGAAGCAGGCAGCGCAAGCAGCGAGGGAAGCAGGCAACGCAAGCAGTGAGGGGGAAGCAGGCAGCGCAAGCAGTGAGGGAAGCAGGCAGCGCAAGCAGTGAGGGAAGCAGGCAGCGCAAGCAGTGAGGGAAGCAGGCAGCGCAAGCAGCGAGGGAAGCAGGCAACGCAAGCAGTGAGGGGGAAGCAGGCAGCGCAAGCAGTGAGGGAAGCAGGCAGCGCAAGCAGAGAGAGAACCAATATTCGTGTCTCAGAAAACCAGCTTTTTCCTTCCTTTACACTCAATAATAATCAGATAATCTCGCCATTATTGTGTTGAATAACGAATCATTTGAATATTTGGATATCAAGGGGAGAAAAGCCCGTGTTGCATGCATGCAATATTTTCGTGAGCATAACTGGATATCTTGCACATCTCCAGTTACTCCAGATCTGCAAGATATCTGGATCTTGCAGATCCAGAGATACTTCCCATCTTTTCGAGTCTGTTTTCTCTCGATACGTTTATAGCTCACGCCTCTATCACATTTTCTACGTGTTCATGTCCCGTATATATATATATCATTCACAGACTCATGAATTTAAAAAGCCAGGCAACTGTTTTTAAATTAAATTTTGTCCCAAATCCGGTTTACATAATTTAGGAGAGAGATGCTGGGTCAAAGCGGGTTATGAATGAACGTGAACGGAAAGCAAGTATTTGGGCGATCAGCTGATAGCGAGTGATATCATAATTCGGTCAATGGGGTATGTGAATGAACGTCACAGAACACAGCTCGCGTGGGTGATCAGCTGACGGTGTGTTATGTAAACAAAGGCTTTGTGAGGGCGATGTTATGGGATGGAATGAGCAGGGGGAAGGTAGTGGAGAGGTGGAACGGAATTGAATGGAAAGGGGAATGAAGAAGAGGAGAGCGAGAGAGGGAGGGATAGCGTGCGGTTATGGGAGTTACAAATGGGTTAAATAAAGATTTAGCAATTAAATACATTATAATGTAATTAGCTACGATTATAATTTTTTTTAAACCCATTCGCCTGTTTAGACAGAACGTTTTGTAACTATGTGTACCATAGTACACACATTGACGTACTAAGCAATTACATAGTACAACTTTGTACTATTCACTTTATAGTCCGAAAAAAATAAACCTAAAAAATATTTAAATATTCCTAGGCCTAGTAATAGTCGTGTATTAGGCCTAATATGGTTAGGTTAGGTTAGTTTGTCCTTACAACTAAAGTAGAAAATAGTTTTCCGGTTTGTCCAACTATCAATAGTATCGATTTCTACTATCTACATAATTTCGTAAGTAAGTACTATTTAGTACTAAAAAAAACAAGAGAAGGGGCTAAATTATTTAGTAACTAGTTGCCTATGCAACCCGTCCTCTTCAAGGCCAAAAACTGCCGTACAAGAAAATTATAGTGGCTCGCGAAATTGACACAATGTCCCGTTTTCTGTCCTTGGGTCCTTTGGTAGGTTAGGATAAGGCACTTTAGTACGATATTTTCTTGACGTTGGGAACGGTCGCTAGGGGAAACGGGAGGGAAATATCAGGAGAAAGCACCAAGATATTACGAAAATATACCATTTGGAAGGGGTCAGGATAAAGATTTGGGATAGGACGGGGGGAAAGGAATGGTGCCCAACCACTTGGACGGTGGGAAAGAACGCGCGGAGTTATATAGGTACTAGCATCCTATATGAGCATATATTTAGTAACTATACTTCCCTATATGGGTATTTATATAGGCACTACAGTAGTCTATAGGAGCATTTATTTAACAATAGCCTAGATGATTATTAAATAAATGGTTGCGTATGTATTTACTTAGCAGCTAGCAGTCTATAGCTTAAGGTGACTTGTATACTCGCCTCGCTCCCAATTTTGTTTGGGTTCGAGCCGTGGCCAGAGACGATTTGACTCTGCCACCAATCACTAACTGTTCCACTCGGCAGTTGCTGGGAACATCATTGTTAACCAATCCGTCGTTATCCAGTGAAAATGTAGTCGGGTAAGGCCTAATATGAGGTATGGGAAGGGGGAACTTAACCAGGGGCCAGATTCACAAAAGCACTTACGCAAGCACTTACGAACCTGTACATCTTTTCTCAATCTTTGTCGGCTATGTTTCCAATTATTAAATAGTTTACAAGGATGAAAACTTCCCATTCAACTGTTGTTATTGTTATAAACAGCCTCCTGGTGTTTCGGAGCTCATTAACTGTTTAATAATTGGAAACAAAGCCGCCAAAGACTGAGAAAAGATGTACAGGTTCGTAAGTGATTGCGTAAGTGCTTTCGTGAATCTGGTAACTGGAGTTAGACACAAGCTCCACCTTGTACCAACTATCTATGGATGAGGTTATCAAACATGAGTAGAAAAGTCCGTAGAGTTGTTAAAGTTAAGATTTTTGCCCAGAGTCTGCCAGTGCAGACCGCTTATCACATGCCTCTGTATGACTAAGCATCCTGTGTGATGGGGATTTTTTTTAGCACCACGAAGCTAACTTTTTGACACACTGCACTCCCCTTCACATAGTCTAGGGCAGCTGCACAAATGCGGATATACCTAATGTGATAAAAACAAAATGTTTGATTTTCGAGTACAGTACTTCATATTCCTTTGAGTCAGCATTAATTGGGTATAAATATTGGACGTGGTGCAATGCGCGGAGAAGATACTATGGATGGAGAAGAAGATACTATGGATGGAGCAGAAGATACTATGGATGGAGCAGAAGATACTATGGATGGAGAAGAAGATACTATGGATGGAGCAGAAGATACTATGGATGGAGAAGAAGATACTATGGGTGAAGAAAAAGATACTATGGGTGGAGCAGAAAATACTATGGATGGAGAAGAAGATACTATGGGTGGAGCAGAAGATACTATGGATGGAGCAGAAGATACTATGGGTGGAGAAGAAGATACTATGGGTGAAGAAAAAGATACTATGGGTATCTTCTGATGCATTTAGAAGTAGTGGGCCACTGCCTAATTCCAAAAGTGAAATAATCATCCTCGATATATATCACTGCATCATATCACAGAGAGCAGTAAAGAGCTAAAAGAAAGAGCTGTATAAGCCCGAGTAGTTGAGGGCGGCTCTTTCAGTCTCATACTGGTAGGACCGAAGGTAGGATCTTCGAACCTTAGTACCCCTTAAACCCCACTCCAGGTCCCCATGGCTTGGTATTTACCAAGCTTGGTAACCCCCCATTAAGCTTTTTGAACCTGGACTGGGATTTATGGGGTTTTCTAGGGAGTACTGAGAAGGAATACTATAGGTTAATTTCAAAATAATGTTTAGTATTAATTTTGAACACATTAACTTTTTACAATATCGTAGAAATCAGTACTTAATGTTTTATAGTACTGTAAATAATAATAAATACTTACAAATGTAATTATTATGAGTAAATTGGGTGAAGCTATCCACAGGCGTCTGACCTACAACTGCAGACACTCTTAACTTATAGATATATAAAGACTTTTATATCTTATAAAATCCCTGCTAAATAAAAATAAAATGTTTCCTCAGAATATATATATATATATATATATATATATATATATATATATATATATATATATATATATATATATATATATATATATATATATATATACACGACTCTTTCACTTCCGTGCACCCAAGATTGACTTAACATCTCACACGTCTATAACAAGCAATGATCTATGCTTTTGAAGAACACTTTTGACCTTATTACTAAATTCGTCATAATTTTGACAAAAGATGGCCGTCGTTCCTGCTTTATTGAGAACGTTATTCAACACTAAAAGTATCTCACGTTACCATAATTATAAATGATTGTTTACAGGACGAAACAACTTTGTCGTTGTTTCCTTATTAATAACTCAATTATATCTTAAGAAATAACTAACTTGGTGAATGTTGGTAGTAATAATTGCCATTCATTCAATAAATTACACAATTTCTTTAATAGTAAAGATAAACTAACGCTGAAATTTTGGCTCCGAATATCATGAACGGTGTATTTCGCACCACGGTCCACAATATTTCGTGTACATGATTCACGAAAGCTTGAGGCCTAGGTGAACGAAGACTTCCGAAGATGGTGAACGATATCATGTAGGGGAAGGTGAACGATAACTTTATCACTGGAAGTAGACGGTATATTTGGGCATCGACAGTTTCGAAAATAAAAATAATCAACGTGAAGACAGGCAGACAGACAAAATAAGACAGACAGACAGAAACAGACAGAAGGGTCTCCCAGACACAAGAAACAGGTATAGCCCCCCACCAGGGGAGGGAAGGACACTGACAGCGAACGAGAGGTCTCAGTAAACAGTGTTTTTTCTCAAGAGTTATCGAACTGTTGTGTGGATAATGAGAGCGGGCGAGCGACAGGGCAGGAGAAGAGTAGGTGAAAGAGAGATTCAGAGAGAGAGAGAGAGAGAGATTCAGAGAGAGATTCAAAGAGAGATTCAGATAGAGATTCAGAGAGAGAGAGAGAGAGAGAGAGAGAGAGAGAGAGAGAGAGAGAGAGAGAGAGAGAGAGAGAGAGGAGAGAGAGAGAGAGAGAGAGAGAGAGAGAGAGAGAGAGAGAGAGAGAGGAGAGAGAGAGAGAGAGAGAGAGAGAGAGAGAGAGAGAGAGAGAGAGAGAGAGAGAGAGAGAGAGAGAGAGAGAGAGAGAGGAGGCAGAGTAAGAAGTGAAGAAGTAAAAAAACGAGCAAGAATTAATGACAAAGAAAGTCAAGGAACAACAAAAAAGTTCTAATAATTAAAAACATAATAATAGGTATTGATATAACAATAATTGTGCAACATACCTGCAACACATGTGTAAAACTCACATACTCAACCTTGCGCAACACACAAGTGTTTCATCGTCTACTTCGTGCAGCGCAAAGTTGCAATTTACAACCGGAATTCCGGGGGTGGTTAATCGATGTTAATTAGAAGCGGGTACAGTTGAAAACTCTTTGTGAGCGCGTTAAGCCCAGATAGCAATGACCTGTGTGTGTGTGTGTGTGTGTGTGTGTGTGTGTGTGTGTGTGTGTTTACTAGTTGTGTTTTTGCGGGGGTTGAGCTTTGCTCTTTCGGCCCGCCTCTCAACTGTCAATCAACTGTTTACTAACTACTTTTTTTTTTCCCCCACACCACACACACACACACACACACACACACAAGGAAGCAGCCCGTGACAGCTGACTAACTCCCAGGTACCTATTTACTTCTAGGTAACAGGGGCACTTAGGGTGAAAGAATCTTTGCCCATTTGTTTCTGCCTCGTGCGGGAATCGAACCCGCGCCACAGAATTACGAGTCCTGCGCGCTATCCACCAGGCTACGAGGCCCCTGTGTGTGTGTGTGTACTCACCTAGTTGTACTCACTTAGTTGTGCTTGCGGGGGTTGAGCTCTGGCTCTTTGGTCACGCCTCTCAACTGTCAATCAACAGGTGTACAAGTTCCTGAGCCTATTGGGCTCTATCATATCTACACTTGAAACTGTGTATGGAGTCAGCCTCCACCACATCACTTCCTAATGCATTCCATTTGTCAACCACTCTGACACTAAAAAAGTTCTTTCTAATATCTCTGTGGCTCATTTGGGCACTCAGTTTCCACCTGTGTCCCCTAGTGCGTGTGCCCCTTGTGTTAAACAGCCTGTCTTTATCAACCCTGTCAATTCCCTTGAGGATCTTGAATGTGGTGATCATGTCCCCCCTAACTCTTCTGTCTTCCAACGAAGTGAGGTTTAATTCCCGTAGTCTCTCCTCGTAGCTCATACCTCTCAGCTCGGGTACTAGTCTGGTGGCAAACCTTTGAACCTTTTCCATTTTAGTCTTATGCTTGACTAGATATGGACTCCATGCTGGTGCCGCATACTCCAGGATTGGTCTGACATATGTGGTATATAATGTTCTGAAAGATTCCTTACACAAGTTTCACAAGTTGTGTGTGTGTGTATGTGTGTGTGTGTGTGTGTGTGTGTGTGTGTGTGTGTGTGTGTGTGTGTGTGTGTGTGTGTGTGTGTGTGTGAGTGTGTGTGTGTGATTTACAGGTCGAGTACCAGCTCCTGGACCCTGGCTCTTGTGTTATTACCCCACAGTAGGAAGGTCTTGTTGCAATCAGTCTATCCTTCTCGTATCAATCTTTAAGCAGGTTTGTTAGACATGAATTTTCTTTACTGAATCTTATGACTGTTCGCTAGGAATTGTTTCCTTACTGGAATATTTCCTCTATCTTCGTCTCTCTGGTACCTTCTAGTACATTACCTGGTTGATACCTGGTTGATACCTGGTTGATACCTGGTTGATGGGGTTCTGGGAGTTCTTCTACTCCCCAAGCCAAGCCCGAGGCCAGGCTTGACTTGTGAGAGTTTGGTCCACCAGGCTGTTGCTTGGAGCGGCCCGCAGGTACATTAAAGTACCTTATAGTGAAAATAATCCACAAATAAAGTACCGAAGTTTAGAGACTTCCGTTTTTGGTCCCTTAAATGAATATATGATATTAGATGTTTCCAGTAGTCTGGTAGTTCTTCCCCTTCCCAGTGGGGAAGTGTATTTAATCGTAAGAGAGTTCCACAGACCGTCGGTTGCTTTCTTTAGTGAATACGGGGATACCCGTTTTGTGTGTAGGCTTTGATGCTCATGATACAGACAGCATGAGAGTGATTATGTATCATGCTGTACACCCGAAAAGCATGCAACACCCTACACACCCGCATCCACCACTCTCACATACACAGATACAGTTTGAAATGTAGATATGACAAGGCATAATAGGCTCAGGAACCCGTACACCAGTTGATTGAGAGTTGAGAGGCGGGACCAAAGAGCCAGAGCTCAAGCACTGCAAGCACAACTTGGTGAGTACAACTAGGGGAGTACGCACGCACGCATACACGCACACAGCACTCGTTAGCAACGCATAACTGTGAAATTCATATACATCAACTAGAGAGCGCTTAAGCAGAGTCCCATTATCTGTTCAGGAGGGTGTAACAGCAGGGGTGAGTTGGGGGCAGGTGGCCCCATTTCTCCCCTCTCTCCCCCCCTCTCTCTCTCTCTCTCTCCTTCCTCCATTACCCCCCCCCCTCCCCCCCTCCCCGTTCTCCACTCCCACTAACACCACCACTTGGGCTGGACGGTAGAGCGACGGTCTCGCTTCATGCAGGTCGGCGTTTAATCTCCGACCGTCCAAGTGGTTGGGTACCATTCCTTCCCTCCTCCGTCCCATCCCAAATCCTTATCCTGATCCCTTCCCAGTGCTATATAGTCGTCATGGCTTGACGCTGTCCCGACAATTCCCTTCCCTTCCTTTCCCACTAACACCTCCCACACTATCCTCACCACCACCGTTCCTTCCCCTTCCATGTTTTACAACCTTCTCCGAAGCCTCCCTCTCTTCTTGCCCCCTCCCTCCCTTCGTCCACCCCTTCCCTATCCCACCTCTCTCTCTCTCTCCCTCTCCCCTGAATCATCGTGCTGAAGAGGAGAATATCGCTAATTGGACATTCTCTCCTCCAAGCGCCTTAATACTTCCCCGTCAATCTTCCTCCATCCTCTCCCCCGTCAACTGCCACCTCCCCTCCCCTCCCAACCCCTCCTACCCACCAAAACACCCCCCTCTCCCCCCCCTCATACAGTAAGGAACTACGGACTACACCCAGCTCGTTCTTTTGACTGACCAAAACGTACGAAACACAACGTCCTAACCTAACGACAGACCCACCACCCCAAGCAACCCACCTCACCCAACCGATCGATGCACAGAAAACGGGGATTGTGTGCGAGATGCTACTTTTTTCATAGTAATGTGTACTTTGGGAGGAACCATAACGTGTAAAATAAGACGTATTAGTTCGGATTGCACGATGCAATACGGAATAAGAGACGTACGAACGTTTCTGATTACGTTAGCACGTTGTATTTTGTACGTTTACGTAGATTATGAGAACAAACTATTAAGTGTGAGTGTCAGAGCCACACACAAGGCGAAGAGTTACGCCTTGACTTGAATGAGGGACATGGAGAATGAGGGACATGGAGAATGAGGGGACATAGAGAATGAGGGACATGGAGAATGAGGGACATGGAGAATGAGGGGACATAGAGAATGAGGGACATGGAGAATGAGGGACATGGAGAATGAGGGGACATGGAGAATGAGGGGACATGGAGAATGAGGGGACATGGAGAATGAGGGGACATGGAGAATGAGGGACATGGAGAATGAGGGGACATGGAAAATGAGGGACATGGAAAATGAGGGGACATGGAAAATGAGGGACATGGAAAATGAGGGACATGGAAAATGAGGGGACATGGAGAATGAGGGGACATGGAGAATGAGGGACATGGAGAATGAGGGGACATAGAGAATGAGGGACATGGAGAATGTAGGGACATGGAGAATGAGGGGACATGGAGAATGAGGGGACATGGAGAATGAGGGGACATGGAGAATGAGGGGACATGGAGAATGAGGAGACATGGAGAATGAGGAGACATGGAGAATGAGGAGACATGGAGAATGAGGGGACATGGAGAATGAGGGGACATGGAGAATGAGGGACATGGAGAATGAGGAGACATGGAGAATGAGGAATGAGTGAGGAATGAAGGAGCAGTGCCCCCCCCTCTTCCACCCACCACACCCTCGACTCTACCTTACTTAAAAGTAACCACCCGCCTGACAAGTCATGCAATGTGTCTACAGTGTTCTTTGTACTATTGTGTACGTTATTACAACGTTCTGAGGACGTAATTAGGTTATTACAACGTTCTGAGGACGTAATTAGGTTATTACAACGCTCTGAGAACGTAATTACGTTATTACAACGCTCTGAGAACGTAATTGCGTTATTACAACGCTCTGAGGACGTAATTACGCTATTACAATGCTCTGAGGACGTAATTACGTTATTACAACGCTCTGAGGACGTAATTACGTTATTACAACGTTCTAAGGACGTAATTACGCTATTACAACGTTCTGAGAACGTTATTACAACGCTCTGAGGACGTAATTACGTTATTACAACGCTCTGAGGACGTAATTACGTTATTACAACGCTCTAAGGACGTAATTACGTTTAAGAAACGTTTCAGTGACGTGACTTGGCTGGAATTTCGCTATTCAGTTTCGCACCTGGCTGGCGCCTCTCACCTGGTTGAAAGCTAATTAACGGCCAGTCATTTAAGCGGAATGACAAGAATACAGGGCCGGTAGGCCTATAGTTTCCCATTATCATGGACAGGAGGCCTAAAATTAGGCCTATCGAGGTTCCCTCCCCCCCCCCATTGGTAAAATCAGTTGACTCCCTCCCAAGTACCTATTTACCGCCAAGTGAACAGAGGCATTAGGAGGAAAAAATGTCCATTTCTATTTCACCCAAAGTTTGAACAACGGCCCCTCGAGTGTGAGTCCAGGACGGGGACCACTATGCTTCAGTAGGACCTCTGGAGTTAAAAACCCCGACTGCTGTGCACCAGGATCATCGAGTGCGAGTCGACGACGTAGACCACTATGCTCCCTACACTCGGCGAGTGTTCGCGCGTCTTCACAGTCAAGACGGGAATCCAATTGTGGCGACATTATCGCTCACGAACCCCCGCCGACTGGGATGTTTACAACACACCGACCCTCTTACTTTAGGCTACAGGGAGCGTCCACCTTAGGCTAGGGGGAGGTAAGGTAGCGCAGGTGACTGTGATTGGGTAGGGGTACCACAGGTACCTGATGGGGGGAGAGTGGTACACAGGTACCTCATGGGTACCACTGGGTGGGTGACACACGCCCCCAACTGTGTACGTGTACATATGTTACTGAAACTGGTGCTGAGCATGACTTATCATGACCCTAGTGCCGAGCCTGACCCTAGTACTGAGCATGACCCTAGTACTGAGCATGACCCTAGTACTGAGCATGACCCTAGTACTGAGCATGACCCTAGTACTGAGCATGACCCTAGCACTGAGCATGACCCTAGTACTGAGCATGACCCTAGTACTGAGCATGACCCTAGTACTGAGCATGACCCTAGTACTGAGCCTGACCCTAGTACTGAGCCTGACCCTAGTACTGAGCATGACCCTAGTACTGAGCATGACCCTAGTACTGAGCCTGACCCTAGTACTGAGCACGACCCTAGTACTGAGCACGACCCTAGTACTGAGCACGACCCTAGTACTGAGCCTGACCCTAGTACTGAGCACGACCCTAGTACTGAGCCTGACCCTAGTACTGAGCCTGACCCTAGTACTGAGCATGACCCTACCACTGAGCCTGACCCTAGTACTGAGCACGACCCTAGTACTGAGCATGACCCTAGTACTGAGCATGACCCTAGTACTGAGCATGACCCTAGTACTGAGCATGACCCTAGTACTGAGCATGACCCTAGTGTAACACGGGTTAGGTTCCTCTCTCTCTTTACTTCTCTACCTTCTACTCCCTCTACCCGTATTCTTACTTTTATTTCTAAACCAAGGGACTCCAAAACTTTTACCAAAGCCAACTCCACGCCACGTGGTCCTAAGACGATTGACCGACTTAGGATTCTACACCCAGTATGACGTGACCTAAGCTCTGAACAAAACCCTAGAGTCACCTCTGCTGCCACCACCAGACCAGTAATACAAGAGCAATGATCGAGGTCTGGATCGATCACGCTAATTAATCAACCTAGGGGCTTGATCCCCGCTATAAACGATGACCTTGGGTGTGGAATAAATTACACGGTAATGATAATTCCGATTCGATGTTAGAATCGGCGCCCAATGCAACTCTGCCTCGTGTGGACCACGTGACCAGGACAGTATACACAAACAAATGGAAACAATAAAATGCAAATTAATAACAAATTTAATTTATTAAACGAAAACTAAAACAAAATCTAAATATGTTCACTCCCTATCAATTTAACACTCCCTACTTGACCTGAGTGGCAAATGAGACTATTTCTATACTTAACAATAGCAACTATACCTTGGGCTACCAGCTAGATGTCTTGGCTGGTCTAGGGGAGAGGTAAGATGTTTGACCTCTCCTAGCTGCTTCCGTGACCACACTGATTTGTCCTCGTCTGGCCTAGCCCAGACTAGAACCTTGTATCCTTCCGCCTAGTCAAAGTTTTTCCACGTTACTAGCCAGGTTTAAGTTATAACAATTAACCTCTGTTGTACTTAATTGATCCAGACTGGTTGAATTATTTTACTGAATTAAATTACAAACATCTAACGGCAGAGCTGTTCCCGATCCCCAAAAATGGTTATTAAAACTTTGAGAAATAGTAGACCTGTCAACCCCTGATGACCTATGACCGCCGGTCACTCCGCCTCAAAAGTTAGATCTGATTCGTGACGTCACTGATGGTGACTTAAACTCAATAATTAGAATACTCTTGATATTGTATCCAGTACTATTATACAATACAATTTTAATGCAAAATGAATAAAGGCTAATTTTCTCTAACTTACTGAATACTATAGGATGATTCATTATACGCAGATATGAACAAAGCGTCGGTTATTTCCACCGCGAATTCCCCTGGGGGTCAGGTCACCATGCGGCTCAGCTTCCCATTCTCTTTTGTCGATAAACCACTCTGGATAATTCTTACAACAGCCTAGTCTGTTACAACCCCCCCGCACAAGCACTTAGTAAACCTTGTTAATTTGTTAAAATTCACGAGGTTTAGTATCCAAACCCACAATTCAACTCATGCCACAAACAAAAGCTAACCTACCGCTGCCACCATTGTAACACGGGTTAGGTTCCTCTCTCTCTTTACTTCTCTACCTTCTACTCCCTCTACCCGTATTCTTACTTTTATTTCTAAACCAAGGGACTCCAAAACTTTTACCAAAGCCAACTCCACGCCACGTGGTCCTAAGACGATTGACCGACTTAGGATTCTACACCCAGTATGACGTGACCTAAGCTCTGAACAAAACCCTAGAGTCACCTCTGCTGCCACCACCAGACCAGTAATACAAGAGCAATGATCGAGGTCTGGATCGATCACGCTAATTAATCAACCTAGGGGCTTGATCCCCGCTATAAACGATGACCTTGGGTGTGGAATAAATTACACGGTAATGATAATTCCGATTCGATGTTAGAATCGGCGCCCAATGCAACTCTGCCTCGTGTGGACCACGTGACCAGGACAGTATACACAAACAAATGGAAACAATAAAATGCAAATTAATAACAAATTTAATTTATTAAACGAAAACTAAAACAAAATCTAAATATGTTCACTCCCTATCAATTTAACACTCCCTACTTGACCTGAGTGGCAAATGAGACTATTTCTATACTTAACAATAGCAACTATACCTTGGGCTACCAGCTAGATGTCTTGGCTGGTCTAGGGGAGAGGTAAGATGTTTGACCTCTCCTAGCTGCTTCCGTGACCACACTGATTTGTCCTCGTCTGGCCTAGCCCAGACTAGAACCTTGTATCCTTCCGCCTAGTCAAAGTTTTTCCACGTTACTAGCCAGGTTTAAGTTATAACAATTAACCTCTGTTGTACTTAATTGATCCAGACTGGTTGAATTATTTTACTGAATTAAATTACAAACATCTAACGGCAGAGCTGTTCCCGATCCCCAAAAATGGTTATTAAAACTTTGAGAAATAGTAGACCTGTCAACCCCTGATGACCTATGACCGCCGGTCACTCCGCCTCAAAAGTTAGATCTGATTCGTGACGTCACTGATGGTGACTTAAACTCAATAATTAGAATACTCTTGATATTGTATCCAGTACTATTATACAATACAATTTTAATGCAAAATGAATAAAGGCTAATTTTCTCTAACTTACTGAATACTATAGGATGATTCATTATACGCAGATATGAACAAAGCGTCGGTTATTTCCACCGCGAATTCCCCTGGGGGTCAGGTCACCATGCGGCTCAGCTTCCCATTCTCTTTTGTCGATAAACCACTCTGGATAATTCTTACAACAGCCTAGTCTGTTACACTAGTACTGAGCCTGACCCTAGTACTGAGCCTGACCCTAGTACTGAGCATGACCCTAGTACTGAGCATGACCCTAGTACTGAGCCTGACCCTAGTACTGAGCCTGACCCTAGTACTGAGCCTGACCCTAGTACTGAGCATGACCAGAGTACTGAGCATGACCCTAGTACTGAGCATGACCCTAGTACTGAGCATGACCCTAGTACTGAGCCTGACCCTAGTACTGAGCACGACCCTAGTACTGAGCACGACCCTAGTACTGAGCATGACCCTAGTACTGAGCATAACGTAACATGACCAACACTTTGCGAGACAAATCAGAACAGAAACTCACAGCCATTCTACCTTACAGAGACGAACAATGTATGAGAAACAATGCTAAGAGTCACATACCAACCTTATAACTCCTGGCATCTCAGGGCTTCATTAACAGCACACACTCGCCCTCTCCCAAGGTTCTCTTGAAGGGAGATGGAACATCACGTGAAGGATTCGTCTTAACCTTTCAGAGCTGACGAATATGATATAAATCCTGGAGGCTGTATTACTCTCGTAATTTGTTATTTATTAAGAGCCCAGTTCGCGACAGGAATCTGCAGGGGAACACTGCTCGTCACTCCCTCTCGACAGTTGCCCTTCTATTGTTATTAAGGTATTTTGGAATCTCTTGATGAATGTGTGTGAGAGAGAGCGAGAGAGAGAGAGAGAGAGCGAGAGAGAGAGAGAGAGAGAGAGAGAGAGAGAGAGAGAGAGAGAGAGAGAGAGAGAGAGAGAGAGAGAGAGAGAGAGAGAGAGAGAGACAGAGACAGAGACAGAGAGAGAGAGAGAGAGAGAGAGAGAGAGAGAGAGAGAGAGAGAGAGAGAGAGAGAGAGAGAGAGAGACAGAGAGAGAGAGAGAGAGAGAGAGAGAGACAGAGAGAGACAGAGACAGAGACAGAGACAGAGAGAGAGAGAGAGAGAGAGAGAGAGAGAGAGAGAGAGAGAGAGAGAGAGAGAGACAGAGAGAGAGACAGAGAGAGAGAGACAGAGAGACAGAGAAAGAGAGACAGAGAGACAGAGAAAAAGAGAGAGAGAGAGAGAGAAGACAGAGACATTTAAACAGAAAGTGACATGCCGCAGAGCAGCAGTGGAATCCAATGCCAAGAATTGACTTGGGAAGTGACAGGAATTTGGAATAGTCCCAAGAAAGATGGTTGGCTAACGATGAGCTCACCAAGCCTTGTGAGGAAGAGAAAGGAGGGGAAGAGGCTCACTGGGAGAGAATGGAAGAGATGGGGAAGGTAGGAAAGGACAGCAGTGGGATAGAGAGACATGGGTAGTGAGGGAACGACGGTGCTTTAAAGTGAGGTAATTATGAGGAGAAACGCTAGACCAGTATACAGCAAGTGGAAGGGATTCAAGAACAGGAAAGTTGCTGGGACAGTAGAACAGTGGAAAGGAACGGTGAGAGGGAGGTAGAAGGGAAAGGAAGATATGAACATTATAACGTGAAGTTAAAGGAATCTGCAGAAAGAGTGTTGGTCTCCTGCCAGACACCTACACTACCAGGGGTCGTTGGTCTCCTGCGAGACACCTACACTACCAGGGGTCGTTGGTCTCCTGCCAGACACCTACACTACCAGGGGTCGTTGGTCTCCGCGAGACACCTACACTACCAGGGGTCGTTGGTCTCCACGAGACACCTACACTACCAGGGGTCGTTGGTCTCCACGAGACACCTACACTACCAGGGGTCGTTGGTCTCCACGAGACACCTACACTACCAGGGGTCGTTGGTCTCCGCGAGACACCTACTCTACCAGGGGTCGTTGGTCTTCGCGAGACACCTACACTACCAGGGGTCGTTGGTCTCCACGAGACACCTACACTACCAGGGGTCGTTGGTCTCCACGAGACACCTACACTACCAGGGGTCGTTGGTCTCCACGAGACACCTACACTACCAGGGGTCGCTGGTCTCCACGAGACACCTACACTACCAGGGGTCGTTGGTCTCCGCGAGACATCTACACTACCAGGGGTCGTTGGTCTCCGCGAGACACCTACACTACCAGGGGTCGTTGGTCTCCACAAGACACCTACACTACCAGGGGTCGTTGGTCTCCGCGAGACACCTACACTGCCAGGGGTCGTTGGTCTCCGCGAGACACCTACACTACCAGGGGTCGTTGGTCTCCACAAGACACCTACACTACCAGGGGTCGTTGGTCTCCACGAGACACCTACACTACCAGGGGTCGTTGGTCTCCGCGAGACACCTACACTACCAGGGGTCGTTGGTCTCCGCGAGACACCTACACTACCAGGGGTCGTTGGTCTCCGCGAGACACCTACACTACCAGGGGTCGTTGGTCTCCGCGAGACACCTACACTACCAGGGGTCGTTGGTCTCCGCTAGACACCTACACTACCAGGGGTCGTTGGTCTCCGCGAGACACCTACACTACCAGGGGTCGTTGGTCTCCGCGAGACACCTACACTACCAGGGGTCGTTGGTCTCCGCGAGACACCTACACTACCAGGGGTCGTTGGTCTCCACGAGACACCTACACTACCAGGGGTCGTAGGTCTCCGCGAGACACCTACACTACCAGGGGTCGTTGGTCTCCACGAGACACCTACACTACCAGGGGTCGTAGGTCTCCGCGAGACACCTACACTACCAGGGGTCGTTGGTCTCCACGAGACACCTACACTACCAGGGGTCGCTGGTCTCCGCGAGACACCTACACTACCAGGGGTCGCTGGTCTCCGCGAGACACCTACACTACCAAGGGTCGTTGGTCTCCGCGAGACACCTACACTACCAGGGGTCGTTGGTCTCCGCGAGACACCTACAAAGCTACACTATTGTTCCGTGTTCTGTTTTGTTAAATTACTTCACTTAATTTCCTTTGTTAAACCACCTCTTTAAACCCATTTTGTTAAATCCCCTCTATCATTACCCCTTCCCCCCCCCCCACACACACACTCAATGGGATTTAACAGCCACATTTTACCTCTCTATTGAACCACATAATTTAATTTTCCTTGATAAATCGCCTCATTTAATCCCCCTTTGATAAAATCATATAAATCCCTTCCATAATGTAAACCCGCTTGTTACAACCCCACATGTAAAGCACCCTGAGTTTTCGTAAACTTTATTCACATGCGAAAGAAGGGATTAATTGAAGGGAGTAATTGCCGGGATTAATGCAATTTTTCTCTGTATAATTTGCAGTGCATTTACATCCATTTGATAGTACGATGCCCAATGCTGAACTGCATTGTCCAGGCGTGGGCCTTCAAGGGCAAACTAGAGTTGAAAGGGAAGTGGAAAGGGCTGTTTGAGGAAAGACCCAAGCCATTACTACTATATGGCACTTGGAAGGGGTCAGGATAAGGATGTGGGATAGGACAGAAGGGAAAGGAATGGTGCCCAACCCCTTAGGCGGTCGGGGATTGAACGCCCACCTGCATGAATAGAGTTGAAACACAACGTCAAAAGCAGGCGATGAGTGACAATAACGTGGCTAAAGTAAATTGACCAGACCACACACTAGAAGGTGAAGGGACGACGACGTTTCGGTCCGTCCTGGAATCGACTTGAGAATGGTTCAGGACGGACCGAAACGTCGTCGTCCCTTCACCTTCTAGTGTGTAGTCTGGTCAACCACGTTAGAAATTATGTCAGTAACGCTTCAAGATAAAAATATGATTGGTAGAGGACTGTATGAATGTATTACTTTGTGAGGGACGGGGGTACCAGGTGGGTGCTAATGACTCTTAAGACCCTTTTGACAATCAGGTTTAGGAATTTCACTTTTGTTTACGTGAATTCTGGTACATCTGTGTGTTTCCTTTAATCCTAGGCTTAGACCCTTCACTTATCAGCACTGAATTAATAAGAACTGATAACTCACATCTCATAATAAAAGTATGTTTTGGCCTCCTTGCTGCGTGTCTGGGTCTCTGTCAGAGTTTATTTGCCAGTCTCTTCAAGTTCTATGGGGGAAACTTTTCAATGTTGCTTGAGACTGGTGATGCCTGGTCATTTGGGTGTGTGGAGGACAATAGAGGTCCCCAGGACAGAGCCCTGAGGGACTCCAGTTACGACTCTTCCCAACCAGGAGTTCACCAGTCCAATCACTTGGGCTGGACGGTAGAGCGACGGTCTCGCTTCATGCAGGTCGGCGTTCAATCCCCGACTGGCCAAGTGAGTGGGCACCATTCTTTTCCCTCCCGTCCCATCCCAAATCCTTATCCTGACCTCTTCCAAGGGCTACATAGTCGTAATTACTTGGCGCTTTTTCCTGATAATTCCCTCCCTCTAGTTATGCTGTCTCAGAGTCAGCATAATACAGCATATGTGTTCGCCTCCAGTACCATGCATTGTCCGTACCAAACCATTACTGTTGAGAATTGTAGATCTTACTCAAGTGTGTACTCACCTAGTTGTGCTTGCAGCGGTTGAGCTCTGGCTCTTTGGTCCCGCCTCTCAACTGTCAATCAACTGGTGTACAGATTCCTGAGCCTATTGGGCTCTGTCGTATCTACATTTGAATCTGTGTACGGAGTCAGTCTCCACCACATCACTGCCTAATGCATTCCATCTGTTAACTACTCTGACACAGAAAAATATCTCTAGGGCTTATTTAAAGTGTCTATGGCTCACGTGTGTGTGTGTGTGTGTGTGTGTGTGTGTGTGTGTGTGTGTGTGTGTGTGTGTGTGTGTGTGTGTGTGTGTGTGTGCGCGCGCGCGCGTGCGAGCTCATTCTCACGTTCCGTAAACAAAATGAAAAATTGTGGGCTCCAGAAAATGTCTCCGCTAGAATGAAAAGGTTGAGGTGAAGGGAACCGGGAATGAGGCCTTGGAGGGGGGGGGGGGCGCAGGAACCGGTAAGGAGGTGGGGGGGGGGGGAGAGTAGTGGAGTCTGGATGAAAAATGTAGAGGAGTGGGAGTTCCGGTGGTGGGGGGCTGGGGGGCAGATGGAGAAATGGGGGGAGAAAAGAAGATAGGTAGAGATAAGAAGATAGGTAGAGATAAGAGAGAATGTGGAGAAGGAACCAATTTCAGGGCTGGATGTGAGGCAACAGTGTAGAAGGTATGTAGAGGTCAGTGTAGAAGGAAGGAAGGGGGCCAGTGTAGAAGGAAGAAGGGGGGCAGTGTAGAAGGAAGAAGGGGGGCCAGTGTAGAAGGAAGAAGGGGGGCAGTGTAGAAGGAAGAAGGGGGCCAGTGTAGAAGGAAGAAGGGGGCCAGTGTAGAAGGAAGGAAGGGGGCCAGTGTAGAAGGAAGAAGGGGGGCCAGTGTAGAAGGAAGGAAGGGGGCCAGTGTAGAAGGAAGAAGGGGGTCAGTGTAGAAGGAAGAAGCGGGCCAGTGTAGAAGGAAGAAGGGGGGCCAGTGTAGAAGGAAGAAGGGGGGCAGTGTAGAAGGAAGAAGGGGGCCAGTGTAGAAGGAAGAAGCGGGCCAGTGTAGAAGGAAGAAGGGGGGCCAGTGTAGAAGGAAGAAGGGGGGCAGTGTAGAAGGAAGAAGGGGGCCAGTGTAGAAGGAAGAAGCGGGCCAGTGTAGAAGGAAGAAGGGGGGCAGTGTAGAAGGAAGAAGGGGGCCAGTGTAGAAGGAAGAAGGGGGGCCAGTGTAGAAGGAAGAAGGGGGGCAGTGTAGAAGGAAGAAGGGGGCCAGTGTAGAAGGAAGAAGGGGGGCCAGTGTAGAAGGAAGAAGGGGGCCAGTGTAGAAGGAAGAAGCGGGCCAGTGTAGAAGGAAGAAGGGGGGCAGTGTAGAAGGAAGAAGGGGGCCAGTGTAGAAGGAAGAAGGGGGGCCAGTGTAGAAGGAAGAAGGGGGCCAGTGTAGAAGGAAGAAGCGGGCCAGTGTAGAAGGAAGAAGGGGGGCAGTGTAGAAGGAAGAAGGGGGCCAGTGTAGAAGGAAGAAGGGGGGCCAGTGTAGAAGGAAGAAGGGGGGCAGTGTAGAAGGAAGAAGGGGGCCAGTGTAGAAGGAAGAAGCGGGCCAGTGTAGAAGGAAGAAGGGGGGCCAGTGTAGAAGGAAGAAGGGGGGCAGTGTAGAAGGAAGAAGGGGGCCAGTGTAGAAGGAAGAAGGGGGGCCAGTGTAGAAGGAAGAAGGGGG
Source organism: Procambarus clarkii (assembly GCF_040958095.1). Classification (NCBI taxonomy): domain Eukaryota; kingdom Metazoa; phylum Arthropoda; class Malacostraca; order Decapoda; family Cambaridae; genus Procambarus; species Procambarus clarkii. The sequence goes on along the minus strand of NC_091243.1, from coordinate 8,101,320 downwards.
CCAGTGTAGAAGGAAGAAGGGGGCCAGTGTAGAAGGAAGGAAGGGGGCCAGTGTAGAAGGAAGAAGGGGGTCAGTGTAGAAGGAAGAAGCGGGCCAGTGTAGAAGGAAGAAGGGGGTCAGTGTAGAAGGAAGAAGGGGGCCAGTGTAGAAGGAAGGAAGGGGGCCAGTGTAGAAGGAAGAAGGGGGTCAGTGTAGAAGGAAAGGGGGCCAGTGTAGAAGAAAGAAGGGGGCCAGTGTAGAAGGAAGAAGCGGGTCAGTGTAGAAGGAAGAAGGGGGTCAGTGTAGAAGGAAGAAGGGGGCCAGTGTAGAAGGAAGAAGGGGGCCAGTGTAGAAGGAAGGATAGGGGGCCAGGGAAAAGGGGCGTTGAGCCAGGGAAGTGTCAGAAAAGGGCCAGAAAAGGGGAGTGACGTTTGAGTCATGAAAATGCGATATTTGGGCCCCTGAGATTAATTGATGATTGATGAAGTTTAAGCCACCCAAGAGGTGGCACGGGCATGAATATCCCGTAAGAGCCCAGAGAGGGGTTGAGGGGGGGTTAATAAGGGTCCATTAGAGTGGGTGCGGGGGGAAAGGGGTCAAGATAGGGGAGGTGGGGACCTGGAGATAGTGTAGGAGGGTTCAGGAAAAGGGAAGACAAAATGGTGCCAGTAGAATGGGAACTGAGACCCACGGGAGAGGGGGGATGGAGGGGGGGTGTGTGGAGGAAGGTTATCTTATCTTGAGGTTATTTTAAGATGATTTCGGGGCTTAGCGTCCCCGAGGCCCGGTCCTCGACCAGGCCTCCTTTTTGCTACACACTCCCCCAGGAGCAACCCGTAGCAGCTGTCTAACTCCCAGGTACCTATTTACTGCTTGGTGAACAGAAGCATCAGGGTGAAAGAAACTCTGCCCAATTATTTCCACCTCCACCGAGGAACGAACCCAGAACCTCAGGACAACGAATCCGAAGTGCTGTCCACTCAGCTGTCAGGCCTGTCATGAATAGTGAAGTCGTGGATTGTACTCACCTAGTTGTGCTTGCGGGGGTTGAGCTCTGGCTCTTTGGTCCCGCCTCTCAACCGTCAATCAACTGGTGTACAGATTCTGAGCCTACTGTGCTCAATCATTCCCCATTGTGGTGGGGTCGGGGGGAAGGGTGGAATGAGAGGGGTGAGTGAGGGATGCCAGGGACAAGGGACACGAATATAAGGGGAAGGGATTATGGATCAGCGTAGGGGGTCCATGTAAACAATCAGGTACTCCAAGAAGGCAGGGGAAGGGGGGTGGAAGAGGGCTAGAGGCCTCGATAGATGGGTCCATAGCCCCTGAGAAAAGGGGGGTACAACTAAGATAGATCAGAAGAAGGTCAGGAGAGGGAGTGTCAGCTAAAAAAGTGGGGTCAGGAGGAGTCAAGGGAAGCGAGGGGTCGGCGCCTCTGAAGAGCACCGTAGCTCCAGGTGGCCTTTGTCTTTTTCATGTGAAATAGCCCAAGAGTTATGGCAGCAGGCGGGCTGCTCGCCTCGTTGACACGCCACACTTGTGTGTGTGTATTTTGGACGGCAAGTCGCTTGACAGGTGGATGGTGAATGTTGGTATGTTTGACACGTGTATTTCAACATGTGTTGATGTGTAGATATTAATGTTTTGAACATTGAAGTATTTATTTACGCTCCGTTACTTATGATTTGCTGTTCTTAAGATGGACGTTTTCTTTGTGTGTGTGTGTGTGTGTGTGTGTGTGTGTGTGTGTGTGTGTGTGTGTGTGTGTGTGTGTGTGTGTGTGTGTGTGTGTGTACTCACCTAACTCACCTAATTGTGCTTGCGGGGGTTGAGCTCTGGCTCTTTGGTGTATGTGTGTGTGTGTGTGTGTGCCATTCAAGTGTTTGTATATGTGAAAGGTTGGTGGTATATCATTTATCTTAGAATTATGCATTGCGGAACTTGGTTAACCCCGAAAAGATATTTAGCTCTTGGGCCACCATCTTTGGAACGTCTCCGCCAAGGAGTAGTCTTTCTAGCACTGGCTCTTTCTAACAATTCAATGGGCATTCCACACCCTGGTGGCTTGCAATTGTAGTCTGACAACCAGTGATTGTATGTTGAGTGATTCATAGAGCTTAGAGATCGGTGGACAGTGTTTTGTAGCACTTCTCAGGGCCTTGTTTTGCCCTGCCTGCAGAGTTTGCAAGATTTCAGTGTTCTTTAAATGCTACAGTGATACTAGAGGGAATGACAACATAATTCCTAGAAGTGCTTAGGGAGAGGACGAGGAGAGGTATACCAGTAGCACTCCCCCACTCCGAAGGGAGAGTGCTAAGCCAGTATGACTGTAGCACTTGATAATGGTATGAAGATGGAGGGCAAGAATACTGCCCAACTACTCGGATCATCTGCCGTCCAAGTGGTGGATGGGGGAGGTGTGTGGGGGTGAGGTGGTGTCTTGACTGGTGAACTATGGAAGAGAGTTGATGAGATTTTCAACTCCTCGGTGACACGATTCCAGTTTTCTTTGCGATCTCGTCTCAAGTAGACATACCTCTCCTAAGCTTAAGTGATCTTTTCTTTATATGAAGGAAATGTGGACCTCTGGACGAGTCCTAATTAAAATACCTTGTAAGAGAGCCCGGTGAGCCACGGTGCTGTCCTGGAGGTCTTACTCGGTGAAACCGTTGGGATGGGCAGAGCCAAGGGGGTGGGAATGGTAGCTAGAAGGGCAGTAAGGAGGGGACAAGAGGACATTGGAATGTAAAGACCCAGGGGAATGGGTGATGGACAGGTGAAGGGAAAGAGCGAGTGAGTGAGGTGTCACGGAAGGGGATTGTGGAGGTCACTGGAAGGGGTTACGGGGGAGATATATAGAGAGGATGTTGACCCAGGATATGGTGGGGGGGGGGGGGGGTGCAGGGAAAGGGTTCAGGGCCAAGATCTAAGGCAAGGGACGAGGGATCTTAGCTCCAAGGGAGGAAATGAAGATCTGGTAAGGGGGTTTGAAGCCAAGGGATGGGCGTAGGAGTCAGTGGAAGAGCGTGGGGTTAGGTTGGGGGCCGAAGGAGTCAGGGCCAGGGATGGGGGTAGGTGAGGCTAGGTGAGGTTAAGGGCCAGGGATAGGGGTGCGATTCAGGGATGGGGGTCCATTATATAACTCTTCACAAATATTTGAGCGTCCGAGGGTGTTGGGCCTCGCGGGCGGACCCTCACTCCTCTCCCAGATTGATAACCAGGGAGTTTATATTATATATATAATATATATATATATATATATATATATATATATATATATATATATATAAATATATATATTTTAATGATAAAAACATTCCTGTCCCTCGCCTCTTTCTGTCCTAGATCCTTGGGTCGTGGAACACTGCTCAGTCCAGGTAATATTCTGTTACCCGGGGAGCACTCTCGACCCTCTCACAGTTACGTGGCTGAAACTAGAAACACAACCCACACACACACACACACACACACACACATGTACAATGAGAAGAAAGTGACGACGTTTCGGTCCGTGTTGGACCCTTACGTGACGACGTTTCGGTCCGTGGTGGACCCTCTGCAGAGGTCACTGCAGAGCTCAGTGACAAACTTCAGCAGAGGAAAACGAGCTTATCCGACACGCCGCCTGCAGACTGCCCTCTGCAGACACCCAAAAACACACGATGTCTGCTTTTTGAACCATAGACGACATGGCCTCTAATATAATGGTGCCACAGACCAACTCTACCCCCCATAAAGTAACCTCCCCCCCCCCTCCCTTCAAAGAAAAAAAACACTTGTGACTTCCAGATAGTTCTTCTATCCTTGGATAGGATAGATAACTATCTTTGGCTGGGATAGTGGCGTTTTTCATGGTGTTGACCAACACCGTGTGAAGGTATGCACATAGTTGCTCATTACCCATAAATTTTCCCTATCTTAACTGACCCGATTTGACTAAGTTATTAATTCCAAAATAAACGTCAGGCGAGTGTGTGGAATATAAATATAAGGGTGTTGAGGGCGTGTGGGTGCTGGGAGGAGGGAGTTAGGTGGTAGTTGTGGTGATAGTGGTGGTGATAGTGGTGGTGATAGTGGTCGTGATAGTGGTGGTGGTAGTGAAAGTAGTGGTGGTGAAAGTAGTGGTGATAGTGGAGGTGTAATGGGTAGTGGTGATAGTAATGGTGATGATAATAGTGGTGATGGTGATAGTGGTTGTGGTGGTAGTAGTAGCGGTGATGTGGTGGTTGTGTGATTTTTTTTGTTTTGTTTTTTTTTGCTTTCATATATACGAAAGGCAAAAAAACACTTCATATTTGGCGCGTGTCAAATCGTGAGGACGGACTCACAGTCTCTCCCCAGACCAAGCTGAAAATGAGGCACTGCTTACCAATCTTCTAGTGTGAGCTCACTCCTAGCTATTAGCAGTCACTCCTAGCTGCTAGCAGTCACTCCTAGCTGCTAGCAGCCACTCCTAGCTGCTAGCAGCCACTCCTAGCTGCTAGCAGTCACTCCTAGCTACTAGCAGTCACTCCTAGCTGCTAGCAGCCACTCCTAGCTGCTAGCAGCCACTCCTAGCTACTAGCAGTCACTCCTAGCTGCTAGCAGTCACTCCTAGCTACTAGCAGCCACTCCTAGCTACTAGCAGTCACTCCTAGCTGCTAGCAGTCACTCCTAGCTGCTAGCAGTCACTCCTAGCTGCTAGCAGTCACTCCTAGCTGCTAGCAGTCACTCCTAGCTACTAGCAGCCACTCCTAGCTGCTAGCAGCCACTCCTAGCTACTAGCAGCACCTCCTAGCTCCTAATAGACGCTCCTAGTAGAGCCCCGCCATGCCAGCACTTACCAGTAGTATGAGCCTAAAGGTCCCATACTCATCGACAGATGAGGAGAAAACTCAAATCAATAAAAATCAACACACCTGGAAGACCTGGGAGTAAATATTAATGAAGGGAACGTAGTCTAATTCATCAACCAGCCCGGATTCATCAATCGTCAAAACGTCACAAAAATTATGTACTAACTTGCCCCGAACCTAACCTAACCTAATAGAGGATCTGGGAATAGAAAACGTAAAAAACGTCAATTTAGCGAGTGGCTGGGATTTATATTTTGACGCATATTTTGACGTTGGGGATTTTTATTTACGTCAAAATTTGATGTATTATTCGAGGGGTACGGATTGCAAATTATTATTATTTATTATTTTGCTTCATAATAGGGACTAATTACAGAGTAATTGAACTTGTCAACACCCCCCAAATAAAGCAAATATTTACTGAAACCTTTTTTTTTGCCTTTAAGTGTAAGTAATTTAGTGTTCAAATTGTTTAAGCATTCCTTCGAGTAATTAAATTCTTTTCCCTGGTATTAGTTAAATGTGTTACATTCCTAGGAACGTCTTGGTGGGCTCAAATTACCCTTGTGTAGAACTAACAGCCATAAACTGCCCCTTGTTTAGAACCAATAAACCATCAACTACTCCTGTGCAGGACCAACAAGTAACTACTAATTTGCAACTGTTACCAATTCCGAGAACCGTCGACTCCAGCTCTCGGCCCCAGACGACTTGTTGCAAGGTTCCTCGTGAATTAACCTTACTCCACACACACACACACACACATACACACACACACACACACACACAAGGTCCCAGGCGGGATCCAAGAGTCAATGCTCGATCCTGCAGACACAACTAGGTGAGTACACACACACACACACAACACACACACACACACACACACACACACACACACACACTTGACTGAGCCATTCTCACCAACTTTACCTAATAACCAACTACCAATTCCGTTTACTTGTCATCTTAAAGAGTGAAACAGACCGAGAAAGAAGGATAAACAGGAAGTGAGTATTTAGAGAGAACTGATAAAAATTGTGACGTATGTGCAGCCTCTGGACCGTTAATGGGTAGTTACGAGCTGTGGTGGGTATGTGGGCCTGCGGGCCGCTCCAAGCAACAGCCTGGTGGACCAAACTCTCACAAGTCGAGCCTGGCCTCGGGCCGGGCTTGGGGAGTTGAAGAACTCCCAGAACCCTATCAACCAGGTATCAACCAGGTATCAACCAGGTATCAACCAGGACAACAGCAGCCTGCTCTAGGCTCAGATAATCGCAAGGAAATATTATCCATCAAAGACTGAACTTTGAACTCTGGACAGTTCCTGGACGATGAGTTCAGGAACTCATCGTATTTAATATTATATTAAATACAACTTTCATTACACACACAAAAGTGACGCTCTCTGCTATTGAAGACTATAGCTCTTTGGTCCCGTGTGTGCGTTCCACAATGTTTACAAGTCACAAGGCCCATTTAGCGTCGCTACAAGTCCCTCCCTCTAGAACAAACTACCAAACATAGGGTAGTGACGTGCGACAATCAGAGAGATGGACGTCTCTTGGCCCGAACACAGCAATTTTGACGATCTTATCACCAGGCGGCACGCAGAAATATTGAACGCAATTTGGCGGCAACAGTCTAGCGAGCAAAACATACTGTCACTTCAACAATTAAAATATCTTCTAGATGAATATCTAATAACACACAATTAAACTCAATTTATAGAATCCTCTCATTGGTACCCATAACTGGGGTAACTGTGCAGAAAAATGGCCTTTTTAGCTTCCAAACTTGTATTATTATTTTTATTATTATTAATATTATTAATTTTTCATTTACCTGGGCTCTAGAAGACTCGAACTATGTTCCCCACGTGAGTGAATCAGAGGCTTTTTCCACTTTATATTAATAATAGTCAGTATTTATGTTAAAAAATACGAGATTTTAATAGAAATTAAGGTAAATGCTATAAGGATTAAATATGAAGATCCTTGAAGACACGGTATCAGTTCGTATTGGAATTATTGGTGAACCGTAGGCAATTGTCGGTGGACTACGAAAATATAATAGGAATTACAGTTGGACCTCTGAGAAAGATTATGAGTTATAGGTGGACCATTCATAGGGATTGTGGGTGTATAATGAGGGGCAATGTTGGACTTTACATAGAATTATGCAACCACTGCTGTCCAGCCTGTCCAGTCAATGCTGTCCGAACTGTCCAGTCACTGCTGTCCAAACTGTCCAGTCACTGCTGTCCGAACTGTCCAGTCACTGCTGTCCAAACTGTCCAGTCACTGCTGTCCGAACTGTCCAGTCACTGCTGTCCAAACTGTCCAGTCACTGCTGTCCAGCTACTGAATAACAGTCGTGGACCGACCTCTTGCCTCCTCACCGTCGTCCCTTTGACGAGTGAGTTAAGGATTTCGTTTGGAATAACCACGGATGAAAACTATATTACAATGGGTGACACAAACTGTAAAAGATCCATCAACTCTGATTGGCCACACCTTCTCCCTACTCCCCCCCCCCCCCCTCACCTCTCTCTCTCTCTCTCTCTCTCTCTCTCTCCGCTCCACTGGGGCACCCTTAACAACACTACGGCCTTGTTGTAAATAATAGCATCTTCAAGATCATTTTCTTAGATTATCCAGGTTCCTCGGCGCTTTTATGACCCAACTCGACACCTTTCTCCTTCCCTCTTTCATTCTCCCTCTTGTCCCTCTTATTATTAGCTTTCGTGTTTTTCCATATGTTCTTATTTTACCTGTTTTTTCATATTTTGTTTCTGTTTCTTTTCTCTCCCTTTTTTCTCTGTTTCATCCCTCTCACTATCTTCGTGAGATCCTTCGTGAATGCTGCTCTCATGTTTACTCTTCTACTCTAGTTCTTCTTCTTTCCCTGCATTCCTTTTCTTCTCCATCTTTTCCATCCTACACTCCATCTTTCTCTTCAGCAACTTTCTTTTCCCTTATTGTTCTTTTCCATTTGTTTTCCTCTTTATGTTTTTTCTTCTACTCCTTTTCCTCAATCATTTTCTCTCTCATTCTTCCCTCCTCTTCTCTTTTTTATCTTTCCTCTCCCTCTCTTTTCTCGCTCTTCTCTATTTCCTCTTTCCTCTCTCTCTCTCTCTCTCTCTCTCTCTCTCTCTCTCTCTCTCTCTCTCTCTCTCTCTTTTAATTCCTTCTTTTTCCCCATTTCCCTTTCTCCTCTTTCTTCTTCCTTTCCTTTTTTTTTTCTTTTTCTCTTTCTTTCCTCATCTCCTCACTCGCGTCTCCCCTTCTCTTCCCCTTCCCCTCCCCTCACCTGGTGATGGGTGAGTGACATATATACTCACCATTCTTCAACTCTTCAAATAATAATGATGGATCTTCCTCTGTCTCATCTTGTTCATTGATCTCCTCCTTTAACCTTCGCTTCTCTTCCTCTTTCATCACCTCCATCCTTTCTCCTCTCACTCTGTAGTCTTCCTCCTTTCCCAGATTCTCTACCTCCATCTTTCCTGCCCCTCAGAGTCTCTCAGGACGCACTCAGAACGTCTCAAAGTACCTCCCCCGACCCCATCAGAAAGCCCCTGATCCTTTGAGACATTCAGGACGCTCCCCGACCCCATCAGAAAGTCCCTGATCCTTTGAGACATTCAGGATGCTCCCCGACACTCCGAAACCTCTTATTCCACGCTCTCGACGTCAAGAACCCCTCTCAGCAAGCCTCCAAACCCCCAGAACCCATCAGGACGCCTCTTCCCTGACCCCCAGAATCTGCCAGGACAATTTCCCGAACTCAGAACCCATCAGAACGTCTCCCGTCGCCCCCAGAACGTCCCCCGTCCCCCAGAACCCCTCAGGAAGCGCACCAGAGGGGAAAATCAACTCTTACCGACCCACAAATTAAATCGCCAGTGGTAGTGAATTTTTTTTTCTCTCTCGATATTTGAAGTGACTCAGAGTTCAATATCCCGAATATTGCAGACTCAATATCAAGCTTGGGTTTAAATATATCACAACTGTGTGTGTCTGTGTGATTGTGTGTGCGTGTGTGCGTGTGTGTGTGTGTGTGTGTGTGTGTGCGTGTGTGTGTGTGCGTGTGTGTGTGTGATGTACATTCGGATACCGTTCAGGTTAATTCGCTCTGATACGAAGAGGGTCTTTAGCTATATATATATGAGGGTTCTAGCTCCTCGTCCCCTGTCTTTTTAAGAGATAATTATGTTCTAGTTCATTACTATTGTTACATTCGAAGCTTTTTTGTGGCGGTATTACCATTGGTGCGATGGCCTTCATGGGCCACGCCAACCCACCCTTCAAACAACCAAGATACCCGCCCACCCAACAACCAAGGTAACGGTCCACCATATCCCCCAAAGGTAACCACCCACTCACACACCCATCTCAACCGACCAGTCTTCTATAAATTGGCAAGTTAGATTCAATCACAGATAGAGATGGAATTTTCTGTACTGCTCTCTCTCTCTCTCTCTTCCTCCCTCTCTCTCCTTTCTCTCTCTCTCCCTTTCCTCCCTCTCTCTCTCTCTCCTCCCTCTCTCTATCTCTCTCTCTCTATCTCTCTCTCTCTTCCTCCCTCTCTCTCCTTCCTCTCTCTCTCCCTTTCCTCCTTCTCTCTCTCTCTCTCTCCTCCCTCTCTCTCTCTCTCTCTCTCTCTCTCTCTCTCTCTCTCTCTCTCTCTCTCTCTCTCTCCCCCTCTCTCTTCCCTCCCCATCTCTTCTACTGGAAAATAAAACTAAAAATCAGAAGGTTCCTTGACAAACTTTCTCCAAGACAAATGAACCCTCAGCCTTCCATTGCAACAACTACCCCCAATCAGAGAATAAAAAGTGGACTTCTTCGTTGGACACTCGGTGAGAGAGGAACGTATAGAGAGAAGGGAGGAGGAGAGAGAGACAGAGGAGGAAAGTGAGAGATGCAAGAATGTTGTTATGGAGGAATGATGGGAGATAGTGAGAAGGATCAAGGCTATTATATATTACATTCATCTATCATCAGAAACCCATCTACCTTAAAGTGCCTTCAAATATTCATCTACTTCAAACTATCTTCAATTATCGATCAATACTAACTCAAGTTATCCATCTATCCCCTGTCTTCAAATAACTATCTTCTTCAAGGTACCTCTACCCTAAACTACCGTCAACTATCCTTCTATTATGAGGGAACTTCAACTTGCCTACTCCCTTCCAACTTTCAATCTCATCATAATCCCTCTTAAATTATCTACATTTACTACCTGCATAAATTCTACCTTCAACAGCCATAGCTATTCACCTACGCTTCATCAACGTGTTTACCCTAAATTATTTAAAAAATCAACAGAGCAACAGAATAAAAGTCCATATCAACAGAACGTAGAAATGGACGAATGCGTCTTCGGCCGCTGCTCGGCGGAACACAGTCTGACGTTAGAGACTGGAAGGTACAGGCTAGAGCTGGAAACTGGAACCTGGAAGGTTAAGGGTATTGGCAAATGGGGTGAAATTTTAGAATCTGTGTAAATGGGGAAATTGGCACTCTCTTGGGAAATTACCGTCCTGTACCCGATCCCGACACGCTGAACCCAGCCAAGGAGGACTAATATATGGAGAGGTCCTCTCTTTAGCTCCTCCGCCTGAGACTTGTAAGTCCGTGAAGTATCGTCCGTTCCGTGACCTCACATAACCCGTAAAGTTGTCTATTTGACCTCATTTGACAGGCAACATCTTTTATTTGACCTCGCGTGACACGTAACCTCTTCTATTTAACCTCACTTTATTTGTAGCCTTTTCTATTTAACCTCACTTTATATGTAGCCTTTTCTATTTAACCCTCACTTTATATGTAGCCTTTTCTATTTAACTTCACTTTATATGTAGCCTTTTCTATTTAACCTCACTTTATATGTAGCCTTTTCTATTTAACCTCACTTTATATGTAGCCTTTTCTATTTAACCTCACTTTATATGTAGCCTTTTCTATTTAACCTCACTTTATATGTAGCCTTTTCTATTTAACCTCACTTTATATGTAGCCTTTTCTATTTAACCTCACTTTATATGTAGCCTTTTCTATTTAACCTCACTTTATATGTAGCCTTTTCTATTTAACTTCACTTTATATGTAGCCTTTTCTATTTAACCTCACTTTATATGTAGCCTTTTCTATTTAACCTCACTTTATATGTAGCCTTTTCTATTTAACCTCACTTTATATGTAGCCTTTTCTATTTAACATCACTTCATACGTAGCCTCTTCTATTTGACCTTAACTGACAATTACAATTTAATCACCTATTTTATAGCAAAAGGTAAGCCATATATTACTCCAATTATCGTTTATTCAGCCAGTTCCCCCGAGATATATCTATCTAAAAAAAATAGAATCTATATGAGGTTAGAGGCTAAACCCTTTTGGCTAGACACATCTAATTTTAAACAGTAATTACTGGGGGGCACATGCCTAGCATGGTCGGGTCGGCATAAATGAAACCAGTGCAGCATTTTATGGTTCCAAAGCAATTCCCATCTCGAGTTTTACCTTATATTACCTAGACTCAGATTTGTTCTTGCTATATTGCATAATATTATGCACAGAAGGCCACAAAATTGTCAAACAATTCTAACATCACACTTTTCCTGTAATAGCCAGTAAGGTCTATAATACTCAAGAATTGGGGGTTAGGTGGGTCGCATGGGAAGAAGGGGGGCTGCCTGGGGTCAGTGCCTGATAGGGGGACTGCTAGTAGCTGGCGATGGGTGAGTAGGGGAGAGGAAAGAGACAGAAAGAGAAAGACCCAGGCAGACAGAGACAGAAACGGGCAGAAACAGGAAGAAATCTACGAAATTATTAAGCAAAGAATCAAGGAATTTATTAAGCAAAGAATCAAGGAATTTATTAAGCAAAGAATCAAGGAATTTATTAAGTAAAGAATCAAGGAATTTATTAAGCAAAGAATCAAGGAATTTATTAAGCAAAGAAAAAAGGAATTTATTAAGCAAAGAATCAAGGAATTTATTAAGCAAAGAATCAAGGAATTTATTAAGCAAAGAATCAAGGAATTTATTAAGCAAAGAATCAAGGAATTTATTAAGCAAAGAATCAAGGAATTTATTAAGCAAAGAATCAAGGATTTTTTTAAGCAAAGAATCAAGGAATTTATTAAGCAAAGAATCAAGGAATTTATTAAGCAAAGAATCAAGGAATTTATTAAGCAAAGAATCAAGGAATTTATTAAGCAAAGAATCAAGGAATTTATTAAGCAAAGAATCAACTAAATTATTAAACGAAGAATCAACAAAATTTTTAAACGAAAAATCAATGGTAATGTTAAACGCTGAACTCTTATTAACATTAAGTGAGCAACTTTAACAACAATATGAAACAAACGGTAATATTAAGCGAGCCATCGATAGTGACAATAAGCGAGGAATCAGTGGTAATTAAAATCTTATTCGTTACACTGCCAGAAAAAAGAAATATTTTGTCAACTATCTTTCCATTACGTGTTAATTTCGTGAGCAAACTTTCGATTTGCAACGTTAACTCATCAGATTTGACATGTACAAGATGATAGTTTGACATGAACACATTAGTAGTTGCGTAGTTAAGTGTGCAACACCTGGAGAATACCACCAACATATCAAACACAAAAAAAAACAATGACACGAGGGAAAGCTATAATTACCTTTGGGTAATTAAAGGTGCAATTAATTAGTTTTCAACACTGTCAGTAATTAGGAGTTAATTACATGGACTGTTTCCTCCAGACGCCCACAGTGCTGCAAGATTACATAAAATTGGCTAATATATAAACTTGACTCCAGCTTTCTCTCTCTCACACAATTTCACATAATAAAATGTTCCATAAAAATATGGAAAATAGGACAAGTGATGCGTTCTGCCCATTAGGTACGACGTATATAATTATATATTTTGATATCCATGTATATATATACATTCACATACTAACATACGTGCTTGGGTCGACTTGTGTGTACCACGGGTCAATATGTATCATATACATAAAAAAAATTCCCCACCAGCGACAATTACAACGACAACAAGAAAATATGGAACACAAGTCCAACAGAGAGGAGTCAACACCTGAAATTAAGACACAGCAACACCAGAAAAACAGAAAATAACGAAAAATCACAATTAAATGAATATTGACCAGCAAGAACAGCGCACCAACACACTCACACACACACACACACACACACTCACACACACTCACTCAAACACACAAACACACACACACACACACACACACACACACACACACACACACACACACACACACACTCACACACACACACACTCACACACACACACACACACACACACACACACACACACACACACACACACACACAGAGCACCAATCACGAGCCTCGCGGGCACAATCCCTCGCGGTAATCAGAAATCACGAATTAATTACCCTGCCGCCCCCACTGCTCATCAACACATGAACTGCACATGTTTTTTTTTTACCTGTTTTTTTCCCCTATCAGCTTTTGGGTTTATATTTTGTTAGGATTTTCCCTCATTCTTGGGTTGAAGAGTTATAAAAGCAGCAGAAGCAAAAGCAACTCAAGTACTTGTACTCGAAGTCACTGAAGTAGCAATGGTTATCTTGAGATGATTTCGGGGCTTTTTAGTGTCCCCGCGGCCCGGTCCTCGACCAGGCCTCCACCCCCAGGAAGCAGCCCATGACAGCTAACACCCAGGTACCTATTTTACTGCTAGGTAACAGAGGCATAGGGTGAAAGAAGAGTAGGAAGTAGGAAAAAGGAATTCAGGACGAAAGGAAGGGATGATGTAAGGTGGAAGAACGTAAGGTAGAGAGACTAAAGAAGAGGAGAAGAGGGAGAAGGGAAAGCACACACACACACACACACAAACACACACACACACACACACAAACACACACACACACACACATACACAAACACACACCTATAAACGTTTAAATCTGATTAGAGAGATGATATGAAGGAAGATAGAAGGATGTTTATCTTCCATCACCAGTACACAAAACCAGCTCATTAATCAACTCTCTTGTGGCCCGTCTTCCTATCTTCCTTCATTCATTTTGTCGTATATTTCTAATTTCTACTCCTTCTCCCTACGGTTACTCCTATATTCTTTATCTTATCAGCCTCTCCATATTCTCCTTTTATCATCTGGTTGCTCTTCTTCCTTACTTCCTTCCTTGCGTTTTACTGTTGAAGATATTGCTGATATCTTATTTATTGTTAAACAACGATAACCACGATTAGTACGCTTTTTATGTTATCCTAAACGGTAATATTATCAGTTATATATATATATATATATATATATATATATATATATATATGCAGAATAACCACATATGAAAAATAGAAAATGCTTAACGCGTTTTCGGCTAATTCGCCTTCATCAGAGCAAAGTAGAATCAAATTCTACTTTGGATTCTACTTTGCTCTGATGAAGGCGAATTAGCCGAAAACGCGTTAAGCATTTTCTATTTTTCATATGTGGTTATTCTGCATACTTGGATCAGTGTTTTTGTGATCATTGTTGCATATATATATATATATATATATATATATATATATATATATATATATATATATATATATATATATATATATATATATATATATATATATATATATTATATATATATATATCCACAATATGTAAACAAAAACCAATTATCATCATCGCCCTCTGTCTCTCTCCATGTTTTTATTTTTATATTTATTCCTTTTCCATGTTCTCATTCCATCAGCCTCTCCTGTTCCTCCTTTCCTCCCACGGTTTCATTTCTCTCATTCATCCTCCACTATCACTCCTATCTAGCTACTCTGCTATCTCACACCTCCGCGGTGACGATATCTTAGGGTTGTGTTTGGCGTCTCAAACACAACCCTAAGATACCAGACGTACAAACTTGAATACCAGACGTATAAACTAGGATACCAGACGTATAAACTAGAATACCAGACGTGTAAACTTGAATACCAGACGTATAAACTTGAATACCAGACGTATAAACTAGGATACCAGACGTATAAACTAGAATACCAGACGTATAAACTAGAATACCAGACGTATAAACTAGAATACCAGACGTATAAACTAGAATACCAGACGTATAAACTAGAATACCAGACGTATAAACTAGAATACCAGACGTATAAACTAGAATACCAGACGTATAAACTAGAATACCAGACGTATAAACTTGAATACCAGACGTATATACTAGAATAACAGACGTATAAACTAGAATACCTGACGTATAAACTACAATACCAGACATATAAACTTGAATACCAGACGTATAAACTAGAATACCAGACGTATAAACTAGAATACCAGACGTATAAACTAGAATACCAGACGTATAAACTTGATTACCAGACGTATAAACTACAATAACAGACGTATAAACTAGAATACCAGACGTATAAACTACAATACCAGACGTATAAACTACAATACCAGACGTATAAACTTGAATACCAGACGTATAAACTACAATACCAGACGTATAAACTTGAATACCAGACGTATAAACTACAATACCAGACGTACTAACAAGAATACCAGACGTATAAACTACAATACCAGACGTATAAACTACAATACCAGACGTATAAACTACAATACCAGACGTATAAACTACAATACCAGACGTACAAAAGGGACCACTAATATAAGATTATGTGGAAAAACATTGAATTCCACCAACACAAAGGCTGTTGTCTTAAGATTAGTTATCCCTGTGACGAGGAAGATAAATTAGGTCGAATGGGTGATCTTTATCAAAATTATGGTCAATAGTAAAAATTTCCCCTTTCAAATTTATTCAGTAAAAGCTAATTAGCTGATAATTCTGTGCAACTTTTAAAAACTGTTTTATCGGTCAGATGTTCTTTGCTGTTCCTGTCTAGACATTTGGTAAAGTTCTGTATCAAATATATAGAAATGTACGAGTTTAAAAGAACCGTGTGATAATTTATGGGAATTCATAATAATGTATAATATTATTATACAGTTATTATTATGAATTCATAATAATTCATAATAATAACTGCATTTAAATTTATAGATTGTCAAAATAGGAAGATTAGATAACTTGTTTAACCCACACGGGAATTTATAGATCTTCAAGATAACTTTTAGAACACCATGAGTTATCAATAACACAATAATAACTTTTGTAGAACTGCATGGTAAGTCCCACCGAAATTTTCCCCCTATCAAGTAAGTAAACAATTAAATGTGACCAATCTTATCTAAAAACCGTAACGTATTATAGTCACACACCACCAATCAGAATTTTTAACAATATAAAAATTTAAAAATAAGAATTTCAACTGGTGTTCTCTCTCTAATTAATGAAACATGTTGTCCATATGCAGACGATGAGTCACAATAACGTAGCTGAAGATATGATGACCACACAACTCATCAGATGATAGAGAGACGATGACGACGTTTCGGTCCGTCCCGGACCATTATCAAGTCGTGTGATGGTCCAAGACGGACCGAAACGTCGTCTTTTTTTCCCATTTTCCGATGAGAGGTTTAGTCACGGTGCTGTGTATACTCCACTGGAACATGGGAATTACAACAGAATTGGGAAATTTCGTCTCGAAAATATATAAACAGCTGTCAAACAGCTCCTGAATGTTCTTTCAATGTCCGATGCCCAACCACTTTGGCTGGACGGTAGAGCGACGGCCTCGCGTTCTGCAGGTCGGCGTTCAATCCCCCCGACCGTCCAAGTGATTGAGCTCCATTCCTTCCTCCCCCCCCCCCCCCATCCCATCCCTAATCCTTATCTTCACTCCCTTCCAAGTGCTATACAGTCGTAACGCTTTGGCGATTTCTCCTGATACTTCCCTTCCTTTCCCATTCAATGTCCGATATGAAATATTGAAACTCCAGTCAATTATTCCCTCCTGAAATATATTAATCTCCTTCCATCATTCCTAACATTGAAAATCTTTCCCATCTTGTCAATTGGAATATGAAATTTCCAATCCATCAATACCCTCGGAATATTATTAATCTAAGAGCAATTCTTTCCCTGGAATGTAGTAATTAAATATATTACTCCCCCTAGAAAGTGGTAATTCAAGAATATTTTTCCCTCTAGGAATAAGGTAATTCAAGAACATTATTCCCCCCAGGAATAAGGTAATTCAAGAACATTATTCCCTCCTGGAATAAAGTAATTCAAGAACATTATTCCCACGTGTGGCATATGGTAATCCCACCGGATCATCCTTCGTGATATACCGACAGTTGAGTCTCTCTCCATGTCGCTCATAACTTTACATATCAGCGTGTCCCTGACAGTTTGGTGAGTTAGTGCAGGTGTGTGTGTGTGTGTGTGTGTGTGTGTGTGTGTGTGTGTGTGTGTGTGTGTGTGTGTGTGTGTGTGTGTATGTGTGTGTGTGTGTGTGTGTGTGTGTGCTGTTCTATCAGTGATTATGGAAGACTGAGATCTGGGCTCCTTATGCCCCTGGATTGTTGTTGTTTAAGGTTAGCTACTTGGAACAAAAAGCTCCAAGCAGCACGGGCTATGGTGAGCCCGTAGTGGATATGGTGGCATCTGGGAATATGTGTGTGTGTAAGGGAGAGAGAGTATTCACGCGAGTGTGTAAGTGAATAAGCATGTCCGCATTAAATATATCATTCACTTCTAAACATTCAGGGAGCAACGGTATTGTGGCAAACACCTGCTAAGAGCCATTTCCCTACCACAACTCAGGTTAAATCCACAGCTTTCAGTTGTTTGCTTTGATGCAGCGAATTGGTGTTTCTGTGAACGTGTTACAAACGCGAGTGAGGTGGAGAATGGTCTTTGTCGAAGTCAAAGACCAGAGTGAGTGAAGTTATTGGCCGAGTATCGTGTGACATACTAGCTCTTCTCTCTCTCTCTCTATCTTTCTCTCTTTCTCTCTCTCTTTCTCCCTCGCATCTTACGAGACATAATGACACCCCATGCAACGCTTTTGTGGAAATTAAATAACTTTTTTACTGTGAGCTTCGAACGTCATTTACTGAACTGATATTAAATATTTCGGAAAAAAACATGGAAAACAGGAAATTAGATTGCAAATCAATCTCTCTCTCTCTCTCTCTCTCTCTCTCTCTCTCTCTCTCTCTCTCTCTCTCTCTCTCTCTCTCTCTCTCTCACTGCATAATAGATGAATCTAAATTGAAGGGAATAGTGATGTTAGGAAGGGAAGAATGAGGCAATACGAGGGGTAATGAGGGTTGAGCAACAGGCTGGAGGGAAGGGTGGAGAGACAAGGAGAAAACTCACAAAGGAGGGTGCAGGACAGGAAAAATATAACACAATTAAAGCAAAGATTAAGTCTCCCTTGCTGAGATCAGTGAGCGTACGTAGAAAACGGGGATACATACAGAGAGAGAGAGACAGAGAGAGAGAGACAGAGATTCTTTTTTCCAGGCAAGGTCTAACCAACATATTTAAAGTTAGGCCTAATTACCTTTTTTTCCAGACGAGGCCCAACCAACTTATACCAGGCGAGGCTTAACCACCATATAACACTGTTCTAATCCCTGAATCAGACAATGAAAAGTTTTCTCAAAAAGCTACTGTTAAAGCAGACTTTGTTGATAAGAGTAAATATGTATATAGAGAGAATCTGTATGTGTCTCCTCAAATTGGCAGAGGGACTGGTCTGAGGTACGGGATGAACATAGACTGGTCGGGGTTGCCATAATTATAAAGAAAACAGCGTGCCAGGGTCTCATTCAGACCCCCACAACTTCACATCTAAATGTTTTCAAAATAATCATTTCCAAACAATTTTTGTTCTTACAATAATATACGCAATTATTTACTGATCACGGGAAAATTAATAGAAATTTCCTGCTATCCATAATTTGCCTGTACTCGCATAAAACAGAAAATCCTAATACAACTTCAAATATTTCTCAATCCATGCCCCATTTTTCAGAGTAATGGGATAACTATTCTATTTTTCATAATTTCACACCGTCAAGCTCTTCTCTCCAGCGACCACCCACATATTGGACAATTATATTTTGTATACAGAAAGTCTACGAGTAATTTATCTTATATTCATTACTTCCCAGGGCATAGATTCAATGTGAATCAATCGATTTCTTCCTCGTGTTGTTCTTTCGTCTTATTGAAAACTGTTCTCGTTGTTCTTTTGGTTATAAACTATGTTCTCATTCTTTTAGTTTATTGTTAAGTAAATTCCTACGAGCCTTTAACTTTTACTTTACAGGACTCTACTAATCAACTTATTATTACTGCCTTCTTATATAAAGATAATCTCCTGTCCTGGGAAGCTAATCTGGTGTTGTATATCTATACACACATGTTCCACGCACTTCAAACACTCAACACCGCGTAATGTGGTGGAGGTGGGGGTCCCTCGATTGTTTCAAGCGTGGGGGTTGGACATGTATATGAGTGGGATTGGGTGGTTATAGATAGGAGCTGCCTCGTATGGGCCAATAGACCTTCTGCAGTTACCTTTGTTCTTAACACGTATACAGTTTGGAAGTTCTAACCTCAGTGGGTGTCGAACCCTCCTTCCTGTAGTGCCGTGATGATTGTCGCTCAGTGAACCGCCAATTCACTCACGGTGATTATAGTGTACTGGCCTCTGCTTCTCCCCTACGCTCGCCCTTATTGTTTTGGAGTCGTCGTTCGTGGCTAAAATGAGACCTCACTTGAGTAGCTCGTTCATCTCGAGCAAGTTGTTGTAGCCAGAATCCTCATAAACAGAGGCTGAGCAGTTAGCCTTTATTTACACTCCAGCGTAAGCCAAGTCACCCGCGTCCTCATCAACAAATAATAAATGCTCGTTTATCCAGCAGTCTGCCTCCCCCCCCCCTTCCCCTGTGTTTATAGTTGAAAAACGCGTTACACACGACTCTAAACATTGACAAACAACCCGTCCTCAGGTCAGGCTTGTTAGAGGAGCTGCCGTCCCCCCTCCCTCCCCAGTCATCAATTTTAACATAGTGTGTAATACAAATAGGTTTATTCGCATATATAAGTGAATATTATACAATAAAATTCAATGTATAGTTAGGCGTCGGTTAGGTGTTCAGGTTCTGTTGGCGATTATTTGTGTTAGTAGTTCGTGGGTGAAGCATTTACAGCGTTGTGGTTCGAATATAAGTCGTCAGTGAAGCACTTGTTCCGGAAGTGTTCGAACGTCATCAGTTGTGAGTCGTGTGTAAACCGTTTTTCATTCATAAACAGTGGGTTTGGCGGGTGCTTGGAATGGATTTCTTTAGAGGACGGGCTGCTGGATGGATTGGACTAGGTCTGAGGATGGGTTGCTTAAGGTACTCTGTCCTCCGAGGATGTATTTTACTATCTCAATAAACTTACTTGAACTTGAACTGATAATTCACACAATAGCTCACAATAGCTTGTTCACACAATAGCTGCTAGGATCATTATGTTAATTTAACTGAAGAAGATTTACGTGCTACAGCTGCATTTAATACGTTAATGTGCGTTATTAACATCAAATGTGGGGCGGATCGCTATTGACTTTTAAGAATTAATTTAAGTCAGTATTTGACTTATATGTGGCCGAGTTCGAAGCTATAACTCGAGACGTGCTTTATTAACTTTCACTTTGAACTGTGAACACTCCTTAAATCAACGT